>NW_025228246.1:0-82127 GCF_018294505.1 Triticum aestivum | reverse complement strand
CAGAAATTTTTTCGAAAAATGCGTTTTCGAAAAATTTTGGGCCTAAACGGCGCGTGGCTACCCGAATTTTTTTTTCAACCAATTTTTTTTTTCGACTGCCCGGACCCAAAAACTGGAAACAGGTCAAAAAAAACTTCCTATAATGGCACCTGTCTCAAAACACTCAGAAACACCTAAAAATAGGATAGCCAGAATTTTTTTTCGAAAAATGCGTTTTCGAAAAATTTTGGGCCTAAACGGAGCGTGGCTACCCGACTCTTTCTTTCTTTTTTTTTCCGAAACCTACTCCGGCAAGGAAACACGAATAGGAATCTAGATGGATCTCGAAAACAAACCTAATATGCAAGGAACTCGGATTGGTGGTGGAATATGGCAGCGGTGGTGGTAGCGGTGGTAGTATATGGATATGGATATGAATCGGTGGTGGTATATGAATCGGATTCGGAGCGGTGGCGGATAAGCGGTGGTGGTAGATGGCAGGGGCGATGATGATGGTGCGGCGGCGGCGTGACAACGTATGACCAGAACTCGAATCTCTAAAAGACTAGACTCTAAGACCAGCAACTAGACACGACGATGCAACCGCAAATTCAACAAAGCAAAACCCTAAAAAGATTATGCAAAGGCTCAGATTGGTTCGGATATGATGAACTAACCCTAATTTTTTTTGTGGCTTTTTCGTGGACTGTAGGTATGAGGAACAGACTCGATCTAAACTAGGAAAAACTGTAAAATCTCACCGAGCAACCTGGAAATCTGATACCACTTGATAGAGGCAAAGGTGTCCCGTCTTTCGATGAGATGATGGATATCGCTTTGGTGGAAGTCGACTTTGACGATCCGACTACGAACGTGCGAGGACGTCGCGCCTTAGCAATCGCTAAACCAACTCCGAGAGGTTATTGACCACGCCGGAGCACGATCAACCTGACCACAAGGGTCTGTTTCCTGCGAGCAAACGAAGAACAAGCAAGAAACTAAGATTGCAATCTGGATATTGCGAATATAAGATGAAAGCTTTATTGATCAAGGTGGGGTTCTGTGATGCCTTTGTCTGGTCGTTGAACACAAACGAAGTACACGAAGTTGCAGCTATGGCGAACTTTTAATCTAAACAAAACCCAATGTCTAAACGATGCCCTAAGGGCTGTATATATGGAGGAAGAGGGGGGAATTTCGTGGCCCTTGGTGGAGGGGTCCGAAATCAACCCTATCTCTTGTTTCCCCACACATACGGACTCTAAAAATAGCCTATACTTATGTATTTCGAAATTACATGGGCCTGGCCCAATAATAAGGTGACGCAGCACCTAAAATAGCCTCGGGGCGAAATTTATGAAGTGGCATCTTGTATATTTCGTCCAAGGCTTCATGCACCCATTATGGTGGCTTCAAAGTCCTGAAATCATCACTTGTAACTCCGTTCTTGTTCCCCTTGCGCATGCCATCATCTCCATGCTTGTTCTTGCTCCAATGTTCATCCTTCTCCAAGCTAGGCCCTTCATTTGTAAGCAAAACAAATGTATCCAATTTAGGCAGCATCATATTCTCATGAACATTAGAATCATTACCAAGAAACGAAAGTACCTGGTAATTTAGTTGGCGTGCACGAGCTCTAGTAATTGGTCCAGTATGTATAGCAGCAGGGGCTGTGGGTGTAACAATTGTATTGATGTCCTCATCAACAAATGTATCCAATTTAGGCAGCATCATATTATCATGAACATTAGAATCGTTACCAAAAAATGAAAGTACCTGATAATTCAATTGACGTGCGCGAGCTCTAGTAATTGGTCCAAGTGTTTGTTGTCTTTGCTCCTTTTGAAGGAATCACAAGATGGTGCGACATTGGAGAGTTCCCACTTCAAGCTTGATGATGATGACTACTTGGTGAACGTCCACTCCTACACAGCGAAGCCATTTCTTTCCCATGGTGATTTGGTTTTTGATCCGAGGTCGGATCTTTCCCAAGGGAGGGGAGATGATGCGGAGCATCCTACGGACATCACCATGTCAAGAGTTCGTTTGGCAAGGCTTATAGTATGGTAGCAAAAAGGGTCAGCAATAATCAATTCAGAGATGCAAAGTTGAATAAACGCTCAACGACGGTACTGTGCTGGTCCTAGGCTAGACTGTGCTAGAGACGCGAGCCTAGAACACCAACAAAATCATGGCGCGGCACGTAAACAAGGGAAAAGCACACTCTGAAAAAAAAAATTCGCTCTTTTTTTTTGCGCTCTTTTTTTTGCGCTCCTTTTTTTTGCGAAAAATCACTATAATGGCGAGTGTCTCAAAACTCTTCCTAGGTCAAACTGACAGGATGGGCACGAAATTTTTTTTTTCAACCAATTTTTTTTTTCGACTGCCCGGACCCAAAAACTGGAAACAGGTCAAAAAAAACTTCCTATAATGGCACCTGTCTCAAAACACTCAGAAACACCTAAAAATAGGATAGCCAGAAATTTTTTCGAAAAATGCGTTTTTGAAAATTTTTGGGCCTAAACGGAGCGTGGCTACCCGACTCTTTCTTTCTTTTTTTTTTCCGAAACCTACTCCGGCAAGGAAACACGAATCGGAATCTAGATGGATCTCGAAAACAAACCTAATATGCAAGGAACTCGGATTGGTGGTGGAATATGGCAGCGGTGGTGGTAGCGGTGGTAGTATATGGATATGGATATGAATCGGTGGTGGTATATGAATCGGATTCGGAGCGGTGGCGGATAAGCGATGGTGGTAGATGGCAGGGGCGATGATGATGGTGCGGCGGCGGCGTGACAACGTATGACCAGAACTCGAAACTCTAAAAGACTAGACTCTAAGACCAGCAACTAGACACGACGATGCAACCGCAAATTCAACAAAGCAAAACCCTAAAAAGATTATGCAAAGGCTCAGATTGGTTCGGATATGATGAACTAACCCTAATTTTTTTGTGGCTTTTTCGTGGACTGTAGGTATGAAGAACAGACTCGATCTAAACTACGAAAAACTGTAAAATCTCACCGAGCAACCTGGAAATCTGATACCACTTGATAGAGGCAAAGGTGTCCCGTCTTTTGATGAGATGATGGATATCGCTTTGGTGGAAGTCGACTTTGACGATTCGACTACGAACGTGCGAGGACGTCGCGCCTTAGCAATCGCTAAACCAACTCCGAGAGGTTATTGACCACGCCGGAGCACGATCAACCTGACCACGAGGGTCTGTTTCCTGCGAGCAAACGAAGAACAAGCAAGAAACTAAGATTGCAATCTGGATATTGCGAATATAAGATGAAAGCTTTATTGATCAAGGTGGGGTTCTGTGACGCCTTTGTCTGGTCGTTGAACACAAACGAAGTACACGAAGTTGCAGCTATGGCGAACTTTTAATCTAAACAAAACCCAATGTCTAAACGATGCCCTAAGGGCTGTATATATGGAGGAAGAGGGGGGAATTTCGTGGCCCTTGGTGGAGGGGTCCGAAATCAACCCTATCTCTTGTTTCCCCACACATACGGACTCTAAAAATAGCCTATACTTATGTATTTCGAAATTACATGGGCCTGGCCCAATAATAAGGTGACGCAGCACCTAAAATAGCCTCGGGGCGAAATTTATGAAGTGGCATCTTGTATATTTCGTCCAAGGCTTCATGCACCCATTATGGTGGCTTCAAAGTCCTGAAATCATCACTTGTAACTCCGTTCTTGTTCCCCTTGCGCATGCCATCATCTCCATGCTTGTTCTTGCTCCAATGTTCATCCTTCTCCAAGCTAGGCCCTTCATTTGTAAGCAAAACAAATGTATCCAATTTAGGCAGCATCATATTCTCATAAACATTAGAATCATTACCAAGAAACGAAAGTACCTGGTAATTTAGTTGGCGTGCACGAGCTCTAGTAATTGGTCCAGTATGTATAGCAGCAGGGGCTGTGGGTGTAACAATTGTATTGATGTCCTCATCATCCTCCCCTTCTTGAAATGAAGTCGTCCTCGACGGAAGTTCATCTTCCTCACCCAAATAAGGCTTCAAATCTGTAATGTTAAAAGTGGGACTAACCCCAAAATCTGCAGGCAGCTCAAGTTTATATGCATTATCATTTATTTTCTCTAACACCTTAAAGGGACCATCAGCACGTGGCATTAACTTTGATTTGCGCAAATCAGGAAATCTATCCTTACGCAAATGTAACCAAACAAGATCTCCAGGTGCAAACACAACATGTTTTCTACCCTTATCTCCAGCAAGTTTATATTTAGCATTCATGCGCTCAATGTTTTCCTTAGTTAACTCATGCATTTTTAAAATCAATTCAGCACGTTGTTTAGCATCAAAATTAACCTTCTCTGAAGATGGAAGAGGCAACAAATCAATAGGTGCACGAGGTAGGAAACCATACACAACTTCAAAAGGGCACATCTTAGTAGTAGAATGCAATGAACGATTATAAGCAAATTCAATATGAGGCAAGCATTCCTGATGAGGACATCAATACAATTGTTACACCCACAGCCCCTGCTGCTATACATACTGGACCAATTACTAGAGCTCGTGCACGCCAACTAAATTATCAGGTACTTTCGTTTCTTGGTAATGATTCTAATGTTCATGAGAATATGACGCTGCCTAAATTGGATACATTTGTTTTGCTTACAAATGAAGGGCCTAGCTTGGAGAAGGATGAACATTGGAGCAAGAACAAGAATGGAGTTACAAGTGATGATTTCAGGACTTTGAAGCCACCATAATGGGTGCATGAAGCCTTGAACGAAATATACAAGATGCCACTTCATAAATTTCGTCCCGAGGCTATTTTAGGTGCTGCGTCACCTTATTATTGGGCCAGGCCCATGTAATTTCGAAATACATAAGTATAGGCTATTTTTAGAGTCCGTATGTGTGGGGAAACAAGAGATAGGGTTGATTTCGGACCCCTCCACCAAGGGCCACGAAATTCCCCCCTCTTCCTCCATATATACAGCCCTTAGGGCATCGTTTAGACTTTGGGTTTTGTTTAGATTAAAAGTTCGCCATAGCTGCAACTTCGCGTACTTCGTTTGTGTTCAACGACCAGACAAAGGCGTCACAGAACCCCACCTTGATCAATAAAGCTTTCATCTTATATTCGCAATATCCAGATTGCAATCTTAGTTTCTTGCTTGTTCTTCGTTTGCTCGCAGGAAACAGACCCTCGTGGTCAGGTTGATCGTGCTCCGGCGTGGTCAATAACCTCTCGGAGTTGGTCTAGCGATTGCTAAGGCGCGACGTCCTCGCACGTTCATAGTCGGATCGTCAAAGTCGACTTCCACCAAAGCGAAATCCACCATCTCATCGAAAGACGGGACACCTCCGCCTCTATCAGACGTCCTCGCACGTTCGTAGTCGGATCGTCAAAGTCGACTTCCACCAAAGCGATATCCATCATCTCATCGAAAGACGGGACACCTCCGCCTCTATCAAGTGGTATCAGATTTCCAGGTTGCTCGGTGAGATTTTACAGTTTTTCGTAGTTTAGATCGAGTCTGTTCTTCATACCTACAGTCCACGAAAAAGCCACAAAAAAAAATTAGGGTTAGTTCATCATATCCGAACCAATCTGAGCCTTTGCATAATCTTTTTAGGGTTTTGCTTTGTTGAATTTGCGGTTGCATCGTCGTGTCTAGTTGCTGGTCTTAGAGTCTAGTCTTTTAGAGTTTCGAGTTCTGGTCATAAGTTGTCACGCCGCCGCCGCACCATCATCATCGCCCCTGCCATCTACCACCACCGCTTATCCGCCACCGCTCCGAATCCGTATCCATATACCACCACCAATTCATATACCACCACCGATTCATATCCATATCCATATACTACCACCGCTACCACCACCGCTGCCATATACCACCACCATATATCCACCACCAATCCGAGTTCCTTGCATATTAGGTTTGTTTTCGAGATCCATCTAGATTCCGATTCGTGTTTCCTTGCCGGAGTCGGGTAGCCACGCTCCGTTTTGGCCCAAAATTTTTCGAAAACGCATTTTTTGAAAAAATTTCTGGCTATCCTATTTTTAGGTGTTTCTGAGTGTTTTGAGACAGGTGCCATTATAGGAAGTTTTTTTGACCTGTATCCAGTTTTTGGGTCCGGGCAGTCGAAAAAAAAAATTTGGTCGAAAAAAAAAATTCGTGCCCATCCTGTCAGTTTGACCTAGGAAGAGTTTTGAGACACTCGCCATTATAGTGATTTTTCGCAAAAAAAAAAGCAGCGCAAAAAAAAGAGCGCAAAAAGAATTCAGAGTGTGCTTTTCCTTTGTTTACGTGCCGCGCCGTGATTTTGTTGGTGTTCTAGGCTCGCGTCTCTAGCACAGTCTAGCCTAGGACCAGCACAGTACGTCGTTGAGCGTTTATTCAACTTTGCATCTCTGAATTGATTATTGCTGACCCTTTTTGCTACCATACTATAAGCCTTCCCAGCTCCACATACATCTACGTCGTGTGTTTGACTCTCCCTGGTAATCGCTCTATCCAAGCTTTGAGAGTTTTTGACTACAACGGTTGCCGATCACCGCCTGCTGCTGGGTAAGAACTGGTAAGAATTTGAGATTTGCTTGACAGATTTGTGATACACCACCACCACTTCTTAGTAGTCTGTAGGATCATATTCTTGTGTGTTTCTATTGCTGCTAACCATGCCAGGATCACAAGCCGACGAGATTGACTGGGAGAACTTATCGAACAAGGAGCTTCATGATAAGTTTCAGCAAATGATGACTGAACAGGTGCAAGATGTGCTGAACAATTTTGAAGAGGCCATGGAGAAGATCACTGGCCTTGAGAAGACGTTCGAAACAAAGCTCGATAACAGATTTAATGAACTGCTTGCGCGTCTTCCACCACCGGCTGCACCTGTCGCACCTCTGCAACAACAACAACTACGCCCCCTTCCGAATCAGTATGGACGAGCACAGCGTGTTCCTATTGTGCCAGGACAAAATTTTGGTGCCGTTGTTACTGCTATTGGTGTTTCTTTGGCTCCTGCTACTGCTCCTGCTGGTACCCAGGAGGATGATGAGTATGCGGGCGATTATGAGGATGAGGTTGATCAAAATCAGATCTACGAGCAGCCACCAGCACCACCACCAGCAGGTCGACCTCAGGTATATATTCGTAATGGTAGGCCTGCACCACCACCTCAGGTACGAGATGATGTCCATATTCCTAAACTGAAATTGAATATTCCACCATTTGAGGGTAGATATGTTCCTGATATATATCTTACTTGGGAGTTAGAAACTGAACAACGATTTACATGTTTACAATATCCTGAGGAGAGACGAGTTGCTGCTGCTGTTTGTGCTTTCACTAGTTTTGCATGTGTATGGTGGTCTGAACATTGTAGATTATATCCTATTCCAACTACTTGGGCTGCTTTGAAAACTGCTATGCGTATGCGTTGGGTTCCACCATATTATCAACGTGAATTGCTTCAAAAATTGCAGCGTTTAAGACAAGGAAAAAATTCTGTAGAAGAATATTATCAGGAATTACAAACTGGCATGATTAGATGTGGTATTGTTGAGGAGAATGAAGCTATGCTTGCACGTTTTCTGGGTGGATTAAATAGAGAGATTCAGACCATTCTAGACTATAAGGAGTATACTAATATCACTCGTTTATTCCATCTTGCTTGTAAAGCTGAACGTGAAGTGCAGGATCGACAAGCATTGGGGCGAACTAACTTTTCTGCAGGCTGATAGAGGCAAAGGTGTCCCGTCTTTCGATGAGATGATGGATATCGCTTTGGTGGAAGTCGACTTTGACGATCCGACTACGAACGTGCGAGGACGTCGCGCCTTAGCAATCGCTAAACCAACTCCGAGAGGTTATTGACCACGCCGGAGCACGATCAACCTGACCACGAGGGTCTGTTTCCTGCGAGCAAATGAAGAACAAGCAAGAAACTAAGATTGCAATCTGGATATTGCGAATATAAGATGAAAGCTTTATTGATCAAGGTGGGGTTCTGTGACGCCTTTGTCTGGTCGTTGAACACAAACGAAGTACGCGAAGTTGCAGCTATGGCGAACTTTTAATCTAAACAAAACCCAAAGTCTAAACGATGCCCTAAGGGCTGTATATATGGAGGAAGAGGGGGGGAATTTCGTGGCCCTTGGTGGAGGGGTCCGAAATCAACCCTATCTCTTGTTTCCCCACACATACGGACTCTAAAAATAGCCTATACTTATGTATTTCGAAATTACATGGGCCTGGCCCAAAAATAAGGTGACGCAGCACCTAAAATAGCCTCGGGACGAAATTTATGAAGTGGCATCTTGTATATTTCGTCCAAAGCTTCATGCACGCATTATGGTGGCTTCAAAGTCCTGAAATCATCACTTGTAACTCCGTTCTTGTTCCCCTTGCGCATGCCATCATCTCCATGCTTGTTCTTGCTCCAATGTTCATCCTTCTCCAAGCTAGGCCCTTCATTTGTAAGCAAAACAAATGTATCCAATTTAGGCAGCATCATATTCTCATGAACATTAGAATCATTACCAAGAAACGAAAGTACCTGGTAATTTAGTTGGCGTGCACGAGCTCTAGTAATTGGTCCAGTATGTATAGCAGCAGGGGCTGTGGGTGTAACAATTGTATTGATGTCCTCATCAACAAATGTATCCAATTTAGGCAGCATCATATTATCATGAACATTAGAATCGTTACCAAAAAACGAAAGTACCTGATAATTCAATTGACGTGCGCGAGCTCTAGTAATTGGTCCAAGTGTTTGTTGTCTTTGCTCCTTTTGAAGGAATCACAAGATGGTGCGACATTGGAGAGTTCCCACTTCAAGTTTGATGATGATGACTACTTGGTGAACGTCCACTCCTACACGACGAAGCCATTTCTTTCCCATGGTGATTTGGTTTTTGATCCGAGGTCGGATCTTTCCCAAGGGAGGGGAGATGATGCGGAGCATCCTACGGACATCACCATGTCAAGAGTTCGTTTGGCAAGGCTTATAGTATGGTAGCAAAAAGGGTCAGCAATAATCAATTCAGAGATGCAAAGTTGAATAAACGCTCAACGACGGTACTGTGCTGGTCCTAGGCTAGACTGTGCTAGAGATGCGAGCCTAGAACACCAACAAAATCACGGCGCGGCACGTAAACAAGGGAAAAGCACACTCTGAAAAAAAAATTTCGCTCTTTTTTTTGCGCTCTTTTTTTTTGCGCTCCTTTTTTTTGCGAAAAATCACTATAATGGCGAGTGTCTCAAAACTCTTCCCAGGTCAAACTGACAGGATGGGCACGAAATTTTTTTTTTCAACCAATTTTTTTTTTCGACTGCCCGGACCAAAAAACTGGAAACAGGTCAAAAAAAACTTCCTATAATGGCACCTGTCTCAAAACACTCAGAAACACCTAAAAATAGGATAGCCAGAAAAATTTTCGAAAAATGCGTTTTCGAAAAATTTTGGGCCTAAACGGAGCGTGGCTACCCGACTCTTTTTTTTTCCGAAACCTACTCCGGCAAGGAAACACGAATCGGAATCTAGATGGATCTCGAAAACAAACCTAATATGCAAGGAACTCGGATTGGTGGTGGAATATGGCAGCGGTGGTGGTAGCGGTGGTAGTATATGGATATGGATATGAATCGGTGGTGGTATATGAATCGGATTCGGAGCGGTGGCGGATCAGCGGTGGTGGTAGATGGCAGGGGCGATGATGATGGTGCGGCGGCGGCGTGACAACGTATGACCAGAACTCGAAACTCTAAAAGACTAGACTCTAAGACCAGCAACTAGACACGACGATGCAACCGCAAATTCAACAAAGCAAAACCCTAAAAAGATTATGCAAAGGCTCAGATTGGTTCGGATATGATGAACTAACCCTAATTTTTTTGTGGCTTTTTCGTGGACTGTAGGTATGAAGAACAGACTCGATCTAAACTACGAAAAACTGTAAAATCTCACCGAGCAACCTGGAAATCTGATACCACTTGATAGAGGCGAGGGTCCCGATCTTTCGATGAGATGTTGGATATCGCTTTGGTGGCAGTCGACTTTGACGATCCGACTACGAACGTGCGAGGACGTCGCGCCTTAGCAATCGCTAAACCAACTCCGAGAGGTTATTGACCACGCCGGAGCACGATCAACCTGACCACGAGGGTCTGTTTCCTGCGAGCAAATGAAGAACAAGCAAGAAACTGAGATTGCAATCTGGATATTGCGAATATAAGATGAAAGCTTTATTGATCAAGGTGGGGTTCTGTGACGCCTTTGTCTGGTCGTTGAACACAAACGAAGTACGCGAAGTTGCAGCTATGGCGAACTTTTAATCTAAACAAAACCCAAAGTCTAAACGATGCCCTAAGGGCTGTATATATGGAGGAAGAGGGGGGAATTTCGTGGCCCTTGGTGGAGGGGTCCGAAATCAACCCTATCTCTTGTTTCCCCACACATACGGACTCTAAAAATAGCCTATACTTATGTATTTCGAAATTACATGGGCCTGGCCCAATAATAAGGTGACGCAACACATAAAATAGCCTCGGGACGAAATTTATGAAGTGGCATCTTGTA
This sequence comes from Triticum aestivum, assembly GCF_018294505.1. NCBI lineage: Eukaryota > Viridiplantae > Streptophyta > Magnoliopsida > Poales > Poaceae > Triticum > Triticum aestivum. The sequence goes on along the minus strand of NW_025228246.1, from coordinate 71,566 downwards.
TATTTCGTCCAAGGCTTCATGCACCCATTATGGTGGCTTCAAAGTCCTGAAATCATCACTTGTAACTCCGTTCTTGTTCCCCTTGCGCATGCCATCATCTCCATGCTTGTTCTTGCTCCAATGTTCATCCTTCTCCAAGCTAGGCCCTTCATTTGTAAGCAAAACAAATGTATCCAATTTAGGCAGCATCATATTCTCATGAACATTAGAATCATTACCAAGAAACGAAAGTACCTGGTAATTTAGTTGGCGTGCACGAGCTCTAGTAATTGGTCCAGTATGTATAGCAGCAGGGGCTGTGGGTGTAACAATTGTATTGATGCGGAGGTGTCCCGTCTTTCGATGAGATGATGGATATCGCTTTGGTGGAAGTCGACTTTGACGATCCGACTACGAACGTGCGAGGACGTCGCGCCTTAGCAATCGCTAAACCAACTCCGAGAGGTTATTGACCACGCCGGAGCACGATCAACCTGACCACGAGGGTCTGTTTCCTGCGAGCAAACGAAGAACAAGCAAGAAACTAAGATTGCAATCTGGATATTGCGAATATAAGATGAAAGCTTTATTGATCAAGGTGGGGTTCTGTGACGCCTTTGTCTGGTCGTTGAACACAAACGAAGTACGCGAAGTTGCAGCCATGGCGAACTTTTAATCTAAACAAAACCCAAAGTCTAAACGATGCCCTAAGGGCTGTATATATGGAGGAAGAGGGGGGAATTTCGTGGCCCTTGGTGGAGGGGTCCGAAATCAACCCTATCTCTTGTTTCCCCACACATACGGACTCTAAAAATAGCCTATACTTATGTATTTCGAAATTACATGGGCCTGGCCCAATAATAAGGTGACACAGCACCTAAAATAGCCTCGGGACGAAATTTATGAAGTGGCATCTTGTATATTTCGTCCAAGGCTTCATGCACCCATTATGGTGGCTTCAATGTCCTGAAATCATCAGTTGTAACTCCGTTCTTGTTCCCCTTGCGCATGCCATCATCTCCATGCTTGTTCTTGCTCCAATGTTCATCCTTCTCCAAGCTAGGCCCTTCATTTGTAAGCAAAACAAATGTATCCAATTTAGGCAGCATCATATTCTCATGAACATTAGAATCATTACCAAGAAACGAAAGTACCTGGTAATTTAGTTGGCGTGCACGAGCTCTAGTAATTGGTCCAGTATGTATAGCAACAGGGGCTGTGGGTGTAACAATTGTACTGATGTCCTCATCATCGCTGCTGCCATATACCACCACCACACCAACTTCATCGTCGCTGCCATATTCAGCACCACATATTCACCTCCAATCCGAGTTCATATACGCCACCACATTTCCGCCGCCATCACGCCAATCCGAGTCCACCTGCAACATATATCCGCCACCAGTCTGATTTCCACCAGATTCATCGCCGCCACCAGTCCGAGATTCCACCAGTTTCATCTCCGCCACCAGTCCTGGTCCGAGTCCAGTAGTTGTTGCTTTGTTTTCAATTTCTAGAGCACGCGATACTCCGAGTCTGATAGAGGCGGGGTGTCCCGATCTTTCGATGAGATGATAACTATCGATTTGGTGGAGACGACTTTGACGATCCGACTACAAACGTGCAACGACGTTGTGCCTTAGCAATCGCTAAACCAACTCCGAGAGGTTATTGACCACGCTGGAGCACGATCAACCTGACCATGAAGGTTTATTCCTGCAAGCAATCGAAGAACAAGCAAGAATATGATAAAAGCAATCTGAATATCGCGAATATGTATGAAGTATTGATAATGGTGGGGATCCGAAAAGTGGTCTTGGTCTGGTCGTTGGACACAAACAAAGCACACGAAGTTGCAATGGCTAACTTTTAACTAAACAAATCCCAAGGAAAAGCTACTAGATGGATCTACTTATATAGGAGCAAGGGGTGGCGGCCAAGGAGGTGGGAGGACGTCCCAAGGTAGCCTAAAACTGAATCTAGGTCGTACAAGGCCAATGGGCCCAAGTGGAGGTGATGTAACACCTTTGGACTTGTAGTTTGACTCGGATTCTGCTGTAGCATCAGATTGTTTCGTCCACAACTCAACGCAACGGACGAATTTGAAGGTGATTCCAATTGGGTTGGAAAGTGCACGAAATCTAGTTTCCAACAAAAAAAGAATCACCCAATTCGGAGTCCGTATGAAAAACTTGTGTGCGTTTTGAGTCAGGTATGTCTGTGCAGTCCGAATCTGAATCCAGAACGTGAGAGACTTGGACTCTATCTTCTCTTGGGCCAAAAGTGACGTGAGAGAACTTTTTGGACAGCAAATAAACATCTCTTTCTTTCTTATCTTCATATGTGGATTGTACAAATGTCCCATACACCTGCAATTAGACAAAACACAAAAGTGTGTGAAGTATTTTTGTTCTGGATAACATAAATAGATTATTGAATAGTTTGCACTAAAAATCACCTGACAAATATGCATATATGCAATATTTTTGGTCATATCCAAGGTAGTCATGTCCTCATCATCCTCCCCTTCTTGAAAATAAAGCCGTCCTCGGCGTTGCTTAATCTGAAATGTGGCTAACAAAAGAGACAAGGTGTACATGTTGTATATGTATATGTCATCCATTTTTACTTCCCTTGATTTTTGCATATATGACACATGAATAGATGAGTAACTTGCATAGTTCATAAAATCTAAAGCCAAAAAATTAGCACAAGAAGTAGAAGGCATGAAAATATTGCAACTCAGTTTGCACATATAAGTGAAGCTCTTATTCATTTCAAAAGATTGACAATGTTCATCATTAAACCATCCCAACATTGGTGAATAAACCTTACTTGCATCAAATTTACATGCTACAACATGCTTAAATAAGCAAACATGCAATAAGTCATTCAACACAGAATCATCACCAAGATTACAGGTCATATCAGAATGATTAAACATTGGTTCTTTTGCATCAATAGTTAATTCAATGGGTGCACTCAAAATTGTTGGTATTTCAGTTGTTTGATCACATGGCAAAGTCAAATTATCAACGTAGTCCTCTAAAATAGGTGGTGTGATCAAAGTAGTGGGTAGCTCATCAGATGGTGCATTCAAATTGACAAGGCATTCATCATTCTCATGTAGAGATGGAAGATCAGTACCTTTGTCATTACCTCTTATGATCAACTCAGATGATGTAGCCACTCTCGGGGGCGATGTGTCACATGGTGGAGGTGATGTAGTCCTGACAACAACGGATGTGGTTGTCATAGTATGCCTAGTAGTTGAAGGAACAATCATATCAACTCTTGGAATGTGCACCGTGCGCTTGTTCTCCTCGTGGCCAACACGTCATTTTATTTCCTGTTCAGCTTTGCACGCAAGATGAAACAAATGGTCCATAGGATAACACTCTTCATGAATTAGTATCTCTTGAATATCACGGTTTAATCCTCCCCAAAATCTATCCATAAAATCATCTTCACTTTCTTCTAAAGAGGAATGCAACAAGGTAGTTTGTAAATCATCATAATATTTTGTTACAGTTTCACTACCTTGTTTTAAGTGTTGCAACTTCTTAATCATGTCACGAGTATAATAAGCAGGGACGAAAGTATGTCGCATGGTGATGAGGACATCAATACAATTGTTACACCCACAACCCCTGCTGCTATACATACTGGACCAATTACTAGAGCTCGTGCACGCCAACTAAATTACCAGGTACTTTCGTTTCTTGGTAATGATTCTAATGTTCATGAGAATATGATGCTGCCTAAATTGGATACATTTGTTTTGCTTACAAATGAAGGGCCTAGCTTGGAGAAGGATGAACATTGGAGCAAGAACAAGCATGGAGATGATGGCATGCGCAAGGGAAATAAGAACGGAGTTACAAGTGATGATTTCAGGACTTTGAAGCCACCATAATGGGTGCATGAAGCCTTGGACGAAATATACAAGATGCCACTTCATAAATTTCGTCCCGAGGCTATTTTAGGTGCTGCGTCACCTTATTATTGGGCCAGGCCCATGTAATTTCGAAATACATAAGTATAGGCTATTTTTAGAGTCCGTATGTGTGGGGAAACAAGAGATAGGGTTGATTTCGGACCCCTCCACCAAGGGCCACGAAATTCCCCCCTCTTCCTCCATATATACAGCCCTTAGGGCATCGTTTAGACTTTGGGTTTTGTTTAGATTAAAAGTTCGCCATAGCTGCAACTTCGCGTACTTCGTTTGTGTTCAACGACCAGACAAAGGGCGTCACAGAACCCCACCTTGATCAATAAAGCTTTCATCTTATATTCGCAATATCCAGATTGCAATCTTAGTTTCTTGCTTGTTCTTCGTTTGCTCGCAGGGAACAGACCCTCGTGGTCAGGTTGATCGTGCTCCGGCGTGGTCAATAACCTCTCGGAGTTGGTTTAGCGATTGCTAAGGCGCGACGTCCTCGCACGTTCGTAGTCGGATCGTCAAAGTCAACTTCCACCAAAGCGAAATCCACCATCTCATCGAAAGACGGGACACCTTTGCCTCTATCAACGTCGTTTTATTTCCTGTTCAGCTTTGCAAGCAAGATGAAACAAATGGTCCATAGGATAACACTCTTCATGAATTAGTATCTCTTGAATATCACGGTTTAATCCTCCCCAAAATCTATCCATAAAATCATCTTCACTTTCTTGTAAAGAGGAATGCAACAAGGTAGTTTGTAAATCATCATAATATTTTGTTACAGTTTCACTACCTTGTTTTAAGTGTTGCAACTTCTTAATCATGTCACGAGTATAATAAGCAGGGACGAAAGTATGTCGCATGGCAAGTTTCAAATCATCCCAAGTAGTAGGTATATAATCAGGGTGTAACCGACAATATTCACTCCACCAAACCAAAGCATAACCAGTGAAAGAACCAACCGCAACCTTAACCTTTTTATGTTCATCGAAATTATGGGAAGCAAATATATTTTTTATGTCGAACTCCCATTCAATATATAAAGCAGTTTTAAAACGGCCATTAAATGGTGGTATAGATACATTAACCTGATCATGTGCATTTGGATGTTTGTGCACCTCTCGTGACGGTTGTGGTATTTGCAAAGGTGGTGGCACGTCTCCCGCGATCGACAAAGCCCATGAAATTACTCTGGATCCTGTCATGATTAGTAGAACAAGAAACAAAACCCAAAAATAATGTTCCTATAACTACTAGGATGTGGTGGTAAAACGCTCACAGTAAAGTAAATATCAATGTCTTACAAGTTCTTACCATGCAGCAGGCGGTGATCGGCAACCAGCGGTGTCAAGTAACTCCGAATATTGAGTAAAGCGATTGCCAAGGGAGCGTACGTATACACGGTGTAGAAATATGTGGAGCTGGGTTGGCTATATGTGGTAGCAAAAGATTAGCAATAATCAATTCAAAGATGCAATGTTGAATAAACGCTCAACGACGGTACTGTGCTGGTCCTAGGCTAGACCGGACTAGAGACGCGAGCCTAGAACACTAATAAGGTCACGGCGTAGCACAACTAGCACCAATGAAGGATACTAAGTAGCTCTTGACAGCAAGATATAAGTGAAGATCACAACGGCAGTGAAGATAATGATGAAAAACAACTGCCAAGCAGGATATACAACAACTCTCTCTCCAACTTTCCTCTTGAAAAGTTTGAGACAATTTTCTGATAAATTCTTTCAAAGAATGCTACTAACTCAAGCTTTCCAATGCAAAAAGAATCACTCAATTCCGAGTTGATATGAGGAGTCAAAGAATTCTAAAACTGGCCTGAAAAATTGGAACAAGCTGTGTTCATGAACTTCGGAGGGCAAAAAGACCTATTTAGAAGCCGATTTTGAGGTGTCAAATATTGAACTTGCTTCTGCAACTATTTAGATGTGGCTCGTCGCTATCTTCAATTTGAGTACTCACGGAGCCAAAACGGACTTCGTATAAGGAAGATACACCTGTTTTACTGAACAGTGTGCAAAACAGATTCCAATCCAAATTCATGTACGAGATTGATTCTAGATAGATCCAATTTCTTTTCTTCTCTCTTTTTTTTCTCACGCTTTTTTTTCTTTTTCTTCTCCCTCTTTTTCTTTTTTTTCTTTCCTTTTCTCTCTCTTTTTTTTCTTTATCTTCTTTTTCTCCCTCTTTCCAAGACAAACTAGATAAGATGCAGATTCGATCAGGCGAAGATGTGAGTGACCTCAACTATGATTATGACAATAAACAGTGCGTAGCACGTGGTGGAAATTGGTGGATGGGATGGTGGACAGCGGATGGGATAATGATGCAGCGGTTGCATGACTAATGTGAACAGAACTCGAAACTCCAAAGGAACTAGACACTAAGACCAGCAACTCGACACGGCGATGCAACCGATAATTCAATAATGCAAACAATGAAAAGAAAATTGCAAAGGCTCAGTTTGGCTGGGACAAAGGATGAATAGATCTAACTTTTGTTTTGTGGCTTTTTCTTGGACAATAGGTAAGAAAATAAATCTAATCTAGGAAAAACTGGAAATTCTCACCGAGCAACCTGAAAACTGATACCACTTGATAGAGGTGGGGTGTCCCGATCTTTCGATGAGATGATAACTATCGATTTGGTGGAGACGACTTTGACGATCCGACTACAAACGTGCAACGACGTTGTGCCTTAGCAATCGCTAAACCAACTACGAGAGGTTATTGACCACGCCGGAGCACGATCAACCTGACCACGAAGGTCTATTCCTGCAAGCAATCGAAGAACAAGCAAGAATATGATAAAAGCAATCTGAATATCGCGAATATGTATGAAGTATTGATAATGGTGGGGATCCGAAAAGTGGTCTTGGTCTGGTCGTTGGACACAAACGAAGCACACGAAGTTGCAATGGCTAACTTTTAACTAAACTGATGAGGACATCAATACAATTGTTACACCCACAGCCCCTGCTGCTATACATACTGGAACAATTACTAGAGCTCGTGCACGCCAACTAAATTACCAGGTACTTTCGTTTCTTGGTAATGATTCTAATGTTCATGAGAATATGATGCTGCCTAAATTGGATACATTTGTTTTGCTTACAAATGAAGGGCCTAGCTTGGAGAAGGATGAACATTGGAGCAAGAACAAGCATGGAGATGATGGCAGGCGCAAGGGGAACAAGAACGGAGTTACAAGTGATGATTTCAGGACTTTGAAGCCACCATAATGGGTGCATGAAGCCTTGGACGAAATATACAAGATGCCACTTCATAAATTTCGTCCCGAGGCTATTTTAGGTGCTGCGTCACCTTATTATTGGGCCAGGCCCATGTAATTTCGAAATACATAAGTATAGGCTATTTTTAGAGTCCGTATGTGTGGGGAAACAAGAGATAGGGTTGATTTCGGACCCCTCCACCAAGGGCCACGAAATTCCCCCCTCTTCCTCCATATATACAGCCCTTAGGGCATCGTTTAGACTTTGGGTTTTGTTTAGATTAAAAGTTCGCCATAGCTGCAACTTCGCGTACTTCGTTTGTGTTCAACGACCAGACAAAGGCGTCACAGAACCCCACCTTGATCAATAAAGCTTTCATCTTATATTCGCAATATCCAGATTGCAATCTTAGTTTCTTGCTTGTTCTTCGTTTGCTCGCAGGAAACAGACCCTTGTGGTCAGGTTGATCGTGCTCCGGCGTGGTTAATAACCTCTTGGAGTTGGTTTAGCGATTGCTAAGGCGCGACGTCCTCACACGTTCGTAGTCGGATCGTCAAAGTCGACTTCCACCAAAGCGATATCCATCATCTCATCGAAAGACGGGACACCTTTGCCTCTATCAAGTGGTATCAGATTTCCAGGTTGCTCGGTGAGATTTTACAGTTTTTCGTAGTTTAGATCGAGTCTGTTCTTCATACCTACAGTCCACGAAAAAGCCACAAAAAAAATTCTGTACACCATGGTAGAAACAATCACTATACTCTTGTTCATAAGGATAAAAATATTACTTTGCTTCCTATGACTCCTGATTCCATTTTGAAAGATGATATTAATAGAGCTAATAAGGCACAACAGGAGAAGAATAAGAGTGAAAATCAGATTGTGGCAAAAGAATTTGAGCAACAAATGAAGCCTAATAATAAACCATCTAGTGTTGCTTCTGAAATTAAATTGAAAAGTGCATGTTTATTTGCCACCAAATCTGATATTGATGAGCTAGATTTCAGCAAATCTGTTTGCTATGCTTTTGTGTGCAAAGAGGCATTATTTTCATTCGAGGACGTGCCTTCCTCTTTGCCTCCTGCTGTCACTAACATTTTGCAGGAGTTCGCTGACGTTTTTCCACAAGACGTGCCACCGGGATTACCGCCTATTCGAGGGATTGAGCATCAGATTGACTTAATTCCCGGTGCTTCACTGCCAAACTGTGCACCATACCGTACCAATCCAGAGGAGACGAAGGAGATTATGCGTCAAGTACAAGAGCTTCTCGACAAAGGTTATATACGCGAATCCCTTAGTCCTTGTGATGTTCCTATTATTCTAGTGCCAAAAAAGGATGGTACATCACGTATGTGTGTTGATTGTAGAGGCATTAATAATATTACTATTCGTTATCGTCATCCTATTCCTAGGCTAGATGATATGCTTGATGAATTGAGTGGCTCTACAATATTCTCCAAAGTTGATTTGCGTAGTGGCTACCATCAAATTCGTATGAAATTGGGAGATGAATGGAAAACAGCATTTAAAACTAAGTTTGGATTATATGAGTGGGTAGTCATGCCTTTTGGGTTAACTAATGCACCTAGTACTTTCATGAGATTAATGAACGAAGTTTTACGTGCTTTCATTGGACGATTTGTGGTAGTTTACTTTGATGACATATTGATTTATAGCAGATCTTTGGAGGAACATTTGGAACATTTACGTGTTGTTTTTATTGCTCTACGTGATGCACGTTTGTTTGGTAACCTTGGGAAGTGCACCTTTTGCACCGACCGAGTATCTTTTCTTGGCTATGTTGTTACTCCACAGGGAATTGAAGTTGATAAAGCCAAGATTGAAGCTATTGAGAGTTGGCCACAGCCCAAAACGGTCACACAAGTGAGGAGTTTTCTTGGCCTCGCTGGATTCTATAGGCGTTTTGTGAGAGATTTCAGCACCATTGCTGCACCTCTCAATGAGCTTACAAAGAAAGATGTGCCTTTTCTTTGGGGTACTGCACAGGAAGAAGCCTTCACGGTATTGAAAGATAAGTTGACACATGCTCCTTTACTCCAACTTCCTGATTTTAATAAGACTTTTGAGCTTGAATGTGATGCTAGTGGAATTGGATTAGGAGGTGTGTTATTACAAGATAGCAAACCTGTTGCATACTTTTCTGAAAAATTGAGTGGGCCTAGTCTGAATTATTCTACTTATGATAAAGAATTATATGCTCTTGTTCGGACTTTAGAAACATGGCAACATTATTTATGGCCCAAAGAATTTGTTATACATTCTGATCATGAATCTTTGAAACATATTAAAAGTCAAGCTAAACTGAATCGCAGACATGCTAAATGGGTTGAATTCATTGAGACTTTCCCTTATGTCATTAAACACAAGAAGGGAAAAGAAAATGTTATTGCTGATGCATTGTCTCATCGCTATACTATGCTTTCACAACTTGACTTCAAAATATTTGGTTTGGAGACCATCAAAGATCAATATGTGCATGATGCTGATTTTAAAGATGTAATGCAGAATTGTAAAGAAGGAAGAATGTGGAACAAGTTTGTTGTTAACGATGGATTTGTGTTTCGTGCTAACAAGCTATGCATTCCAGCTAGCTCCGTTCGTCTTTTGTTGTTGCAGGAGGCGCATGGAGGACGATTAATGGGACACTTTGGCGTGAAGAAGACGGCGGACGTACTTGCTACACATTTCTTTTGGCCAAAGATGAGACGGGATGTTGAGCGTTTTATTGCTCGCTGCACTACATGTCAAAAAGCTAAGTCACGACTCAATCCTCATGGTTTATATATGCCTTTGCCTGTACCTAGTGTTCCTTGGGAGGATATATCTATGGACTTTGTTTTAGGTTTACCTCGAACAAAGAAGGGGAGGGATAGCATATTTGTTGTCGTGGATAGATTCTCGAAAATGGCACACTTTATACCATGTCATAAAAGCGATGATGTTGTTAATGTTGCTGATTTGTTCTTTCGTGAAATTATTCGCTTGCATGGTGTGCCAAATACTATTGTTTCAGATCGTGATACTAAATTTCTTAGCCACTTTTGGAGATGTTTATGGGCTAAGTTGGGGACTAAACTGCTTTTTAGTACTACTTGTCACCCCCAAACTGATGGACAAACTGAAGTAGTCAATAGAACGTTGTCTACTATGCTTAGGGCTGTTTTGAAGAATAATAAGAAAATGTGGGAGGAATGCTTGCCTCATATTGAATTTGCTTATAATCGTTCATTGCATTCTACTAATAAGATGTGCCCTTTTGAAGTTGTGTATGGTTTCCTACCTCGTGCACCTATTGATTTGTTGCCTCTTCCATCTTCGAAGAAGGTTAATTTTGATGCTAAACAACGTGCTGAATTGATTTTAAAAATGCATGAGTTAACTAAGGAAAACATTGAGCGCATGAATGCTAAATATAAACTTGCTGGAGATAAGGGTAGAAAACATGTTGTGTTTGCACCTGGAGATCTTGTTTGGTTACATTTGCGTAAGGATAGATTTCCTGATTTGCGCAAATCAAAGTTAATGCCACGTGCTGATGGTCCCTTTAAGGTGTTAGAGAAAATAAATGATAATGCATATAAACTTGAGCTGCCTACAGATTTTGGGGTTAGTCCCACTTTTAACATTGCAGATTTGAAGCCTTATTTGGGTGAGGAAGATGAACTTCCGTCGAGGACGACTTCATTTCAAGAAGGGGAGGATGATGAGGACATCAATACAATTGTTACACCCACAGCCCCTGCTGCTATACATACTGGAACAATTACTAGAGCTCGTGCACGCCAACTAAATTACCAGGTACTTTCGTTTCTTGGTAATGATTCTAATGTTCATGAGAATATGATGCTGCCTAAATTGGATACATTTGTTTTGCTTACAAATGAAGGGCCTAGCTTGGAGAAGGATGGACATTGGAGCATGAACAAGCATAGAGATGATGGCATGCGCAAGGGGAACAAGAATGGAGTTACAAGTGATGATTTCAGGACTTTGAAGCCACCATAATGGGTGCATGAAGCCTTGGACAAAATATACAAGATGTGATAGAGGCGAGGGTCCCGATCTTTCGATGAGATGATAACTATCGATTTGGTGGAGACGACTTTAACGATTCGACTACAAACGTGCACGACGTTGCACCTTAGCAATCGCTAAACCAATCTCCTGAGGTTACTGACGATGCTGGAAGCACGGTCAGCCTGACCACGAAGGTCTATTCCTGCAAGCAATCGAAGAACGAGCAAGAATATGATAAAGCAATCTGAATATTGCAAATATATATGAAGTATTGATAATGGTGGGGATCCGGAAGCGGTCTTGGTCTGGTCGTTGGACACAAACGAAGTACACGAAGTTGCAATGGCTAACTTTTAACTAAACAAATCCCAAGGAAAAAGCTACTAGATGGATCTACTTATATAGGAGCAAGGGGTGGCGGCCAAGGAGGTGGGAGGACGTCCCAAGGCAGCCTAAAACTAAATCTAGGTCGTACAAGGCCAATGGGCCCAAGTGGAGGTGATGTAACACCTTTGGACTTGTAGTTTGACTCAAATTCTGCTGCAGCATCAGATTGTTTCGTCCACAACTCAACGCTCCGGACGAATTTGAAGGTGATTCCAATTGGGTTGGAAAGTGCACGAAATCTAGTTTCCAACAAAAAAAGAATCACCCAATTCGGAGTCCGTATGAAAAACTTGTGTGCGTTTTGAGTCAGGTATGTCTGTGCAGTCCGAATCTGAATCCAGAACGTGAGAGACTTGGACTCTATCTTCTCTTGGGCCAAAAGTGACGTGAGAGAACTTTTTGGACAGCAAATAAACATCTCTTTCTTCCTTATCTTCATATGTGGATTGTACAAATGTCCCATACACCTGCAATTAGACAAAACACAAAAGTGTGTGAAGTATTTTTGTTCTGGATAACACAAATAAATTATTGAATAGTTTGCACTAGAAATCACCTGACAAATATGCATATATGCAATATTTTTGGTCATATCCAAGGTAGTCATGTCCTCATCATCCTCCCCTTCTTGAAAATAAAGCCGTCCTCGGCGTTGCTTAATCTGAAATGTGGCTAACAAAAGAGACAAGGTGTACATGTTGTATATGTATATGTCATCCATTTTTACTTTCCTTGATTTTTGCATATATGACACATGAATAGATGAGTAACTTGCATAGTTCATAAAATCTAAAGCCAAAAAATTAGCACAAGAAGTAGAAGGCATGAAAATATTACAACTCAGTTTGCACATATAAGTGAAGCTCTTATTCATTTCAAAAGATTGACAATGTTCATCATTAAACCATCCCAACATTGGTGAATAAACCTTACTTGCATCAAATGTACATGCTACAACATGCTTAAATAAGCAAACATGCAATAAGTCATTCAACACAGAATCATCACCAAGATTAGAGGTCATATCAAAATGATTAAACATTGGTTCTTTTGCATCAATAGTTAATTCAATGGGTGCACTCAAAATTGTTGGTATTTCAGTTGTTTGATCACATGGCAAAGTCAAATTATCAACGTAGTCCTCTAAAATAGGTGGTGTGATCAAAGTAGTGGGTAGCTCATCAGATGGTGCATTCAAATTGACAAGGCATTCATCATTCTCATGTAGAGATGGAAGATCAGTACCTTTGTCATTACCTCTTATGATCAACTCAGATGATGTAGCCACTCTCGGGGGCGATGTGTCACATGGTGGGTAGCTCTGATACCACTTGATAGAGGCGAGGGTCCCGATCTTTCGATGAGATGATAACTATCGATTTGGTGGAGACGACTTTAACGATTCGACTACAAACGTGCACGACGTTGCGCCTTAGCAATCGCTAAACCAATCTCCTGAGGTTACTGACGATGCTGGAAGCACGGTCAGCCTGACCACGAAGGTCTATTCCTGCAAGCAATCGAAGAACGAGCAAGAATATGATAAAGCAATCTGAATATTGCAAATATATATGAAGTATTGATAATGGTGGGGATCCGGAAGCGGTCTTGGTCTGGTCGTTGGACACAAACGAAGTACACGAAGTTGCAATGGCTAACTTTTAACTAAACAAATCCCAAGGAAAAAGCTACTAGATGGATCTACTTATATAGGAGCAAGGGGTGGCGGCCAAGGAGGTGGGAGGACGTCCCAAGGCAGCCTAAAACTAAATCTAGGTCGTACAAGGCCAATGGGCCCAAGTGGAGGTGATGTAACACCTTTGGACTTGTAGTTTGACTCAGATTCTGCTGCAGCATCAGATTGTTTCGTCCACAACTCAACGCTCCGGACGAATTTGAAGGTGACTCCAATTGGGTTGGAAAGTGCACGAAATCTAGTTTCCAACAAAAGAAGAATCACCCAATTCGGAGTCCGTATGAAAAACTTGTGTGCGTTTTGAGTCAGGTGTGTCTGTGCAGTCCGAATCTGAATTCAGAACGTGAGAGACTTGGACTCTATCTTCTCTTGGGCCAAAAGTGACGTGAGAGAACTTTTTGGACAGCAAATAAACATTTCTTTCTTCCTTATCTTCATATGTGGATTGTACAAATGTCCCATACACCTGCAATTAGACAAAACACAAAAGTGTGTGAAGTATTTTTGTTCTGGATAACATAAATAGATTATTGAATAGTTTGCACTAGAAATCACCTGACAAATATGCATATATGCAATATTTTTGGTCATATCCAAGGTAGTCATGTCCTCATCATCCTCCCCTTCTTGAAAATAAAGCCGTCCTCGGCGTTGCTTAATCTGAAATGTGGCTAACAAAAGGGACAAGGTGTACATGTTGTATATGTATATGTCATCCATTTTTACTTCCCTTGATTTTTGCATATATGACACATGAATAGATGAGTAACTTGCATAGTTCATAAAATCTAAAGCCAAAAAATTAGCACAAGAAGTAGAAGGCATGAAAATATTGCAACTCAGTTTGCACATATAAGTGAAGCTCTTATTCATTTCAAAAGATTGACAATGTTCATCATTAAACCATCCCAACATTGGTGAATAAACCTTACTTGCATCAAATTTACATGCTACAAAATGCTTAAATAAGCAAACATGCAATAAGTCATTCAACACAGAATCATCACCAAGATTAGAGGTCATATCAAAATGATTAAACATTGGTTCTTTTGCATCAATAGTTAATTCAATGGGTGCACTCAAAATTGTTGGTATTTCAGTTGTTTGATCACATGGCAAAGTCAAATTATCAACGTAGTCCTCTAAAATAGGTGGTGTGATCAAAGTAGTGGGTAGCTCATCAGATGGTGCATTCAAATTGACAAGGCATTCATCATTCTCATGTAGAGATGGAAGATCAGTACCTTTGTCATTACCTCTTATGATCAACTCAGATGATGTAGCCACTCTCGGGGGCGATGTGTCACATGGTGGATGTGATGAAGTCCTGACACTTGATAGAGGCGGGGGTGTCCCGATCTTTCGATGAGATGATAACTATCGATTTGGTGGAGACGACTTTGACGATCCGACTACAAACGTGCACGACGTTGCGCCTTAGCAATCGCTAAACCAATCTCCTGAGGTTACTGACGATGCCGGAAGCACGGTCAGCCTGACCACGAAGGTCTATTCCTGCAAGCAATCGAAGAACGAGCAAGAATATGATAAAGCAATCTGAATATTGCAAATATATATGAAGTATTGATAATGGTGGGGATCCGTAAGCGGTCTTGGTCTGGTCGTTGGACACAAACGAAGTACACGAAGTTGCAATGGCTAACTTTTAACTAAACAAATCCCAAGGAAAAGCTACTAGATGGATCTACTTATATAGGAGCAAGGGGTGGCGGCCAAGGAGGTGGGAGGACGTCCCAAGGCATCCTAAAACTAAATCTAGGTCGTACAAGGCCAATGGGCCCAAGTGGAGGTGATGTAACACCTTTGGACTTGTAGTTTGACTCGGATTCTGCTGCAGCATCAGATTGTTTCGTCCACAACTCAACGCTCCGGACGAATTTGAAGGTGATTCCACTTGGGTTGGAAAGTGCACGAAATCTAGTTTCCAACAAAAAAAGAATCACCCAATTCGGAGTCCGTATGAAAAACTTGTGTGCGTTTTGAGTCAGGTGTGTCTGTGCAGTCCGAATCTGAATCCAGAACGTGAGAGACTTGGACTCTATCTTCTCTTGGGCCAAAAGTGACGTGAGAGAACTTTTTGGACAGCAAATAAACATCTCTTTCTTCCTTATCTTCATATGTGGATTGTACAAATGTCCCATACACCTGCAATTAGACAAAACACAAAAGTGTGTGAAGTATTTTTGTTCTGGATAACACAAATAAATTATTGAATAGTTTGCACTAGAAATCACCTGACAAATATGCATATATGCAATATTTTTGGTCATATCCAAGGTAGTCATGTCCTCATCATCCTCCCCTTCTTGAAAATAAAGCCGTCCTCGGCGTTGCTTAATCTGAAATGTGGCTAACAAAAGAGACAAGGTGTACATGTTGTATATGTATATGTCATCCATTTTTACTTTCCTTGATTTTTGCATATATGACACATGAATAGATGAGTAACTTGCATAGTTCATAAAATCTAAAGCCAAAAAATTAGCACAAGAAGTAGAAGGCATGAAAATATTACAACTCAGTTTGCACATATAAGTGAAGCTCTTATTCATTTCAAAAGATTGACAATGTTCATCATTAAACCATCCCAACATTGGTGAATAAACCTTACTTGCATCAAATGTACATGCTACAACATGCTTAAATAAGCAAACATGCAATAAGTCATTCAACACAGAATCATCACCAAGATTAGAGGTCATATCAAAATGATTAAACATTGGTTCTTTTGCATCAATAGTTAATTCAATGGGTGCACTCAAAATTGTTGGTATTTCAGTTGTTTGATCACATGGCAAAGTCAAATTATCAACGTAGTCCTCTAAAATAGGTGGTGTGATCAAAGTAGTGGGTAGCTCATCAGATGGTGCATTCAAATTGACAAGGCATTCATCATTCTCATGTAGAGATGGAAGATCAGTACCTTTGTCATTACCTCTTATGATCAACTCAGATGATGTAGCCACTCTCGGGGGCGATGTGTCACATGGTGGGTAGCTCTGATACCACTTGATAGAGGCGAGGGTCCCGATCTTTCGATGAGATGATAACTATCGATTTGGTGGAGACGACTTTAACGATTCGACTACAAACGTGCACGACGTTGCGCCTTAGCAATCGCTAAACCAATCTCCTGAGGTTACTGACGATGCTGGAAGCACGGTCAGCCTGACCACGAAGGTCTATTCCTGCAAGCAATCGAAGAACGAGCAAGAATATGATAAAGCAATCTGAATATTGCAAATATATATGAAGTATTGATAATGGTGGGGATCCGGAAGCGGTCTTGGTCTGGTCGTTGGACACAAACGAAGTACACGAAGTTGCAATGGCTAACTTTTAACTAAACAAATCCCAAGGAAAAAGCTACTAGATGGATCTACTTATATAGGAGCAAGGGGTGGCGGCCAAGGAGGTGGGAGGACGTCCCAAGGCAGCCTAAAACTAAATCTAGGTCGTACAAGGCCAATGGGCCCAAGTGGAGGTGATGTAACACCTTTGGACTTGTAGTTTGACTCAAATTCTGCTGCAGCATCAGATTGTTTCGTCCACAACTCAACGCTCCAGACGAATTTGAAGGTGATTCCAATTGGGTTGGAAAGTGCACGAAATCTAGTTTCCAACAAAAAAAGAATCACCCAATTCGGAGTCCGTATGAAAAACTTGTGTGCGTTTTGAGTCAGGTATGTCTGTGCAGTCCGAATCTGAATCCAGAACGTGAGAGACTTGGACTCTATCTTCTCTTGGGCCAAAAGTGACGTGAGAGAACTTTTTGGACAGCAAATAAACATCTCTTTCTTCCTTATCTTCATATGTGGATTGTACAAATGTCCCATACACCTGCAATTAGACAAAACACAAAAGTGTGTGAAGTATTTTTGTTCTGGATAACACAAATAAATTATTGAATAGTTTGCACTAGAAATCACCTGACAAATATGCATATATGCAATATTTTTGGTCATATCCAAGGTAGTCATGTCCTCATCAAGATGCCACTTCATAAATTTTGTCCCGAGGCTATTTTAGGTGCTGCGTCACCTTATTATTGGGCCAGGCCCATGTAATTTCGAAATACATAAGTATAGGCTATTTTTCGAGTCCGTATGTGTGGGGAAACAAGGGATAGGGTTGATTTCGGACCCCTCCACCAAGGGCCACGAAATTCCCCCCTCTTCCTCCATATATACAGCCCTTAGGGCATCGTTTAGACTTTGGGTTTTGTTTAGATTAAAAGTTCGCCATAGCTGCAACTTCGCGTACTTCGTTTGTGTTCAACGACCAGACAAAGGCGTCACAGAACCCCACCTTGATCAATAAAGCTTTCATCTTATATTCGCAATATCCAGATTGCAATCTTAGTTTCTTGCTTGTTCTTCGTTTGCTCGCAGGAAACAGACCCTCGTGGTCAGGTTGATCATGCTCCGGCATGGTCAATAACCTCTCGGAGTTGGTTTAGCGATTGCTAAGGCGCGATGTCCTCGCACGTTCGTAGTCGGATCGTCAAAGTCGACTTCCACCAAAGCGATATCCATCATCTCATCGAAAGACGGGACACCTTTGCCTCTATCATAAACAAATCCCAAAATCTAAACGGTGCCCTAAGGGATGTATATATGGAGGAAGAGAGGGGGAATTTCGTGGCCCTTGGTGGAGGGGTCCGAAATCAACCCTATCTCTTGTTTCCCCACACATACGGACTCTAAAAATAGCCTATACTTATGTATTTCAAAATTACATGGGCCTGGCCCAATAATAAGGTGACGCAGCACCTAAAATAGCCTTGGGACGAAATTTATGAAGTGGCATCTTGTATATTTCGTCCAAGGCTTCATGCACCCATTATGGTGGCTTCAAAGTCCTGAAATCATCACTTGTAATTCCGCTCTTGTTCCCCTTGCGCATGCCATCATCTCCATGCTTGTTCTTGCTCCAATGTTCATCCTTCTCCAAGCTAGGCCCTTCATTTGTAAGCAAAACAAATGTATCCAATTTAAGCAGCATCATATTCTCATGAACATTAGAATCATTACCAAGAAACGAAAGTACCTGGTAATTTAGTTGGCGTGCACGAGCTCTAGTAATTGGTCCAGTATGTATAGCAGCAGGGGTTGTGGGTGTAACAATTGTATTGATGTCCTCATCATCCTCCCCTTCTTGAAATGAAGTCGTCCTCGACGGAAGTTCATCTTCCTCACCCAAATAAGGCTTCAAATCTGCAATGTTAAAAGTGGGACTAACCCCAAAATCTGCAGGCAGCTCAAGTTTATATGCATTATCATTTATTTTCTCTAACACCTTAAAGGGACCATCAGCACGTGGCATTAACTTTGATTTGCGCAAATCAGGAAATCTATCCTTACGCAAATGTAACCAAACAAGATCTCCAGGTGCAAACACAACATGTTTTCTACCCTTATCTCCAGCAAGTTTATATTTAGCATTCATACGCTCAATGTTTTCCTTAGTTAACTCATGCATTTTTAAAATCAATTCAACACGTTGTTTAGCATCAAAATTAACCTTCTCCGAAGATGGAAGAGGCAACAAATCAATAGGTGCACGAGGTAGGAAACCATAGACAACTTCAAAAGGGCACATCTTAGTAGTAGAATGCAATGAACGATTATAAGCAAATTCAATATGAGGCAAGCATTCCTCCCACATTTTCTTATTATTCTTCAAAACAGCCCTAAGCATAGTAGACAACGTTCTATTGACTACTTCAGTTTGTCCATCAGTTTGGGGGTGACAAGTAGTACTAAAAAGCAGTTTAGTCCCCAACTTAGCCCATAAACATCTCCAAAAGTGGCTAAGAAATTTAGTATCACGATCTGAAACAATAGTATTTGGCACACCATGCAAGCGAATAATTTCACGAAAGAACAAATGAGGAACATTAACAGCATCATCGCTTTTATGACATGGTATAAAGTGTGCCATTTTCGAGAATCTATCCACGACAACAAATATGCTATCCCTCCCCTTCTTTGTTTGAGGTAAACCTAAAACAAAGTCCATAGATATATCCTCCCAAGGAACACTAGGTACAGGCAAAGGCATATATAAACCATGAGGATTGAGTCGTGACTTAGCTTTTTGACATGTAATGCATCGAGCAATAAAACGCTCAACATCCCGTCTCATCTTTGGCCAAAAGAAATGTGTAGCAAGTACGTCCTCCGTCTTCTTCACGCCAAAGTGTCCCATTAATCCTCCTCCATGCGCCTCCTGCAACAACAAAAGACAAACGGAGCTAGCTGGAATGCATAGCTTGTTAGCACGAAACACAAATCCATCGTTAACGATGAACTTGTTCCACATTCTTCCTTCTTTACAATTCTGCATTACATCTTTAAAATCAGCATCATGCACATATTGATCTTGGATGGTCTCTAAACCAAATATTTTGAAGTCAAGTTGTGCAAGCATAGTATAGCGGCGAGACAATGCATCGGCAATAACATTTTCTTTTCCCTTCTTGTGTTTAATGACATAAGGAAAAGTCTCAATGAATCCAACCCATTTAGCATGTCTACAATTCAGTTTAGCTTGACTTTTAATATGTTTCAAAGATTCATGATCAGAATGTATAACAAATTCTTTGGGCCATAAATAATGTTGCCATGTTTCTAAAGTCCGAACAAGAGCATATAATTCTTTATCATAAGTAGAATAATTCAGACTAGGCCCACTCAATTTTTCAGAAAAGTATGCAACAGGTTTGCCATCTTGTAATAACACACCTCCTAATCCAATTCCACTAGCATCACATTCAAGCTCAAAAGTCTTATTAAAATCAGGAAGTTGGAGTAAAGGAGCATGTGTTAACTTATCTTTCAATACCGTGAAGGCTTCTTCCTGTGCGGTACCCCAAAGAAAAGGCACATCTTTCTTTGTAAGCTCATTGAGAGGTGCAGCAATGGTGCTGAAATCTCTCACAAAACGCCTATAGAATCCAGCGAGGCCAAGAAAACTCCTCACTTGTGTGACCGTTTTGGGCTGCGGCCAACTCTCAATAGCTTCAATCTTGGCTTTATCAACTTCAATTCCCTATGGAGTAACAACATAGCCAAGAAAAGATACTCGGTCGGTGCAAAAGGTGCACTTACCAAGGTTACCAAACAAACGTGCATCACGTAGAGCAATAAAAACAGCACGTAAATGTTCCAAATGTTCTTCCAAAGATCTGCTATAAATCAATATGTCATCAAAGTAAACTACCACAAATCGTCCAATGAAAGCACGTAAAACTTCGTTCATTAATCTCATGAAAGTACTAGGTGCATTAGTTAACCCAAAAGGCTTGACTAACCACTCATATAATCCAAACTTAGTTTTAAATGCTGTTTTCCATTCATCTCCCAATTTCATACGAATTTGATGGTAGCCACTACGCAAATCAACTTTGGAGAATATTGTAGAGCCACTCTGATAGAGGCAAAGGTGTCCCGTCTTTCGATGAGATGGTGGATTTCGCTTTGGTGGAAGTCGACTTTGACGATCCGACTACGAACGTGCGAGGACGTCGCGCCTTAGCAATCGCTAAACCAACTCCGAGAGGTTATTGACCACGCCGGAGCACGATCAACCTGACCACGAGGGTCTGTTTCCTGCGAGCAAACGAAGAACAAGCAAGAAACTAAGATTGCAATCTGGATATTGCGAATATAAGATGAAAGCTTTATTGATCAAGGTGGGGTTGTGTGACGCCTTTGTCTGGTCGTTGAACACAAACGAAGTACGCGAAGTTGCAGCTATGGCGAACTTTTAATCTAAACAAAACCCAAAGTCTAAACGATGCCCTAAGGGCTGTATATATGGAGGAAGAGGGGGGAATTTCGTGGCCCTTGGTGGAGGGGTCCGAAATGAACCCTATCTCTTGTTTCCCCACACATACGGACTCTAAAAATAGCCTATACTTATGTATTTCGAAATTACATGGGCCTGGCCCAATAATAAGGTGACGCAGCACCTAAAATAGCCTCGGGACGAAATTTATGAAGTGGCATCTTGTATATTTCGTCCAAGGCTTCATGCACCCATTATGGTGGCTTCAAAGTCCTGAAATCATCACTTGTAACTCCGTTCTTGTTCCCCTTGTGCATGCCATCATCTCCATGCTTGTTCTTGCTCCAATGTTCATCCTTCTCCAAGCTAGACCCTTCATTTGTAAGCAAAACAAATGTATCCAATTTAGGCAGCATCATATTCTCATGAACATTAGAATCATTACCAAGAAACGAAAGTACCTGGTAATTTAGTTGGCGTGCACGAGCTCTAGTAATTGGTCCAGTATGTATAGCAGCAGGGGCTGTGGGTGTAACAATTGTATTAATGTCCTCATCATCCTCCCCTTCTTGAAATGAAGTCGTCCTCGACGAAAGTTCATCTTCCTCACCCAAATAAGGCTTCAAATCTGCAATGTTAAAAGTGGGACTAACCCCAAAACCTGCAGGCAGCTCAAGTTTATATGCATTATCATTTATTTTCTCTAACACCTTAAAGGGACCATCAGCACGTGGCATTAGCTTTGATTTGCGCAAATCAGGAAATCTATCCTTACGCAAATGTAACCAAACAAGATCTCCAGGTGCAAACACAACATGTTTTCTACCCTTATCTCCAGCAAGTTTATATTTAGCATTCATCCGCTCAATGTTTTCCTTAGTTAACTCATGCATTTTTAAAATCAATTCAGCACGTTGTTTAGCATCAAAATTAACCTTCTCCGAAGATGGAAGAGGCAACAAATCAATAGGTGCACGAGGTAGGAAACCATACACAACTTCAAAAGGGCACATCTTAGTAGTAGAATGCAATGAACGATTATAAGCAAATTCAATATGAGGCAAGCATTCCTCCCACATTTTCTTATTATTCTTCAAAACAGCCCTAAGCATAGTAGACAATGTTCTATTGACTACTTCAGTTTGTCCATCAGTTTGGGGGTGACAAGTAGTACTAAAAAGCAGTTTAGTCCCCAATTTAGCCCATAAACATCTCCAAAAGTGGCTAAGAAATTTAGTATCACGATCTGAAACAATAGTATTTGGCACACCATGCAAGCGAATAATTTCACGAAAGAACAAATCAGCAACATTAACAGCATCGTCGCTTTTATGACATGGTATAAAGTGTGCCATTTTCGAGAATCTATCCACGACAACAAATATGCTATCCCTCCCCTTCTTTGTTCGAGGTAAACCTAAAACAAAGTCCATAGATATATCCTCCCAAGGAACACTAGGTACAGGCAAAGGCATATATAAACCATGAGGATTGAGTCGTGACTTAGCTTTTTGACATGTAGTGTAGCGAGCAATAAAACGCTCAACATCCCGTCTCATCTTTGGCCAAAAGAAATGTGTAGCAAGTACGTCCTCCGTCTTCTTCACGCCAAAGTGTCCCATTAATCCTCCTCCATGCGCCTCCTGCAACAACAAAAGACGAATGGAGCTAGCTGGAATACATAGCTTGTTAGCACGAAACACAAATCCATCGTTAACAACAAACTTGTTCCACATTCTTCCTTCTTTACAATTCTGCATTACATCTTTAAAATCAGCATCATGCACATATTGATCTTTGATGGTCTCCAAACCAAATATTTTGAAGTCAAGTTGTGAAAGCATAGTATAGCGACGAGACAATGCATCAGCAATAACATTTTCTTTTCCCTTCTTGTGTTTAATGACATAAGGGAAAGTCTCAATGAATTCCACCCATTTAGCATGTCTACGATTCAGTTTAGCTTGACTTTTAATATGTTTCAAAGATTCATGATCAGAATGTATAACAAATTCTTTGGGCCATAAATAATGTTGCCATGTTTCTAAAGTCCGAACAAGAGCATATAATTCTTTATCATAAGTAGAATAATTCAGACTAGGCCCACTCAATTTTTCAGAAAAGTAAGCAACAGGTTTGCCATCTTGTAATAACACACCTCCTAATCCAATTCCACTAGCATCACATTCAAGCTCAAAAGTCTTATTAAAACCAGGAAGTTGGAGTAAAGGAGCATGTGTCAACTTATCTTTCAATACCGTGAAGGCTTCTTCCTGTGCGGTACCCCAAAGAAAAGGCACATCTTTCTTTGTAAGCTCATTGAGAGGTGCAGCAATGGTGCTGAAATCTCTCACAAAACGCCTATAGAATCCAGCGAGGCCAAGAAAACTCCTCACTTGTGTGACCGTTTTGGGCTGCGGCCAACTCTCAATAGCTTCAATCTTGGCTTTATCAACTTCAATTCCCTGTGGAGTAACAACATAGCCAAGAAAAGATACTCGGTCGGTGCAAAAGGTGCACTTCCCAAGGTTACCAAACAAACGTGCATCACGTAGAGCAATAAAAACAGCACGTAAATGTTCCAAATGTTCCTCCAAAGATCTGCTATAAATCAATATGTCATCAAAGTAAACTACCACAAATCGTCCAATGAAAGCACGTAAAACTTCGTTCATTAATCTCATGAAAGTACTAGGTGCATTAGTTAATCCAAAAGGCATGACTAACCACTCATATAATCCAAACTTAGTTTTAAATGTTGTTTTCCATTCATCTCCCAATTTCATACGAATTTGATGGTAGCCACTACGCAAATCAACTTTGGAGAATATTGTAGAGCCACTCAATTCATCAAGCATATCATCTAGCCTAGGAATAGGATGACGATAATGAATAGTAATATTATTAATGCCTCTACAATCAACACACATACGTGATGTACCATCCTTTTTCGGCACTAGAATAATAGGAACAGCACAAGGACTAAGGGATTCGCGTATATAACCTTTGTCGAGAAGCTCTTGTACTTGACGCATAATCTCCTTCGTCTCCTCTGGATTGGTACGGTATGGTGCACGGTTTGGCAGTGAAGCACCGGGAATTAAGTCAATCTGATGCTCAATCCCTCGAATAGGCGGTAATCCCGGTGGCACGTCTTGTGGAAAAACGTCAGCGAACTCCTGCAAAATGTTAGTGACAGCAGGAGGCAAAGAGGAAGGCACGTCCTCGAATGAAAATAATGCCTCTTTGCAGACAAAAGCATAGCAAACAGATTTGCTGAAATCTAGCTCATCAATATCAGATTTGGTGGCAAATAAACATGCACTTTGCAATTTAATTTCAGAAGCAACACTAGATGGCTTATTATTAGGCTTCATTTGTTGCTCAAATTCTTTTGCCACAATCTGATTTTCACTCTTATTCTTCTCCTGTTGTGCTTTATTAGCTCTATTAATATCATCTTTCAAAATGGAATCAGGAGTCATAGGAAGCAAAGTAATATTTTTATCCTTATGAACAAGAGTATAGTGATTGTTTCTACCATGGTGTACAGAATTTTTATCAAATTGCCATGGTCTACCAAGTAATAAGGAACATGCTTGCATAGGTACCACATCACAATCAACATAATCAGCATATGTAGAGATACTAAAATGCACACGAACAGTACGTGTTACCTTAACCTTGCCGCTGTTGTTGAACCATTGGATGTAGTAAGGATGTGGATGTGGTCTTGTGGTGAGAGAAAGCTTCTCCACCATCCCCATGCTAGCCAAGTTGTTGCAGCTCCCTCCGTCTATTATGACGCGCACAGAACGTTCCTTCACAACTCCCTTGGTATGGAACAAATTGTGCCTCTGATTTTGCTCAGCTTGTGTGACCTGCACACTCAAAACACGTTGAGCAACTAAACATTCATACCTGTCAGCGTCTTCAGGAGCCATGTATTGCGTCTCATGATCAGAATCATCTCCACCATGTTCTTCACGTGTAATAAGAGCCAATGTCTCCTCATCATAGTCACTAGCGGACTCATATCCACCATCCGCGGTAGCAATCATCACACGCGGAGATTTGCATTCCCTCGCATAATGACCTCCTCCCTTACAACGACGACAAATAATATCACTTGTGTGCCCTGTTGATGCCATGGAAGAAGAAGAACGCTGTGCAGGCCCCGCAGGTGCGCTCTTGGCAGATAATGGTGGTTGTGCCTGTTTTCTTGTATCACGGCTGGACGTGGCACCGGATGGAGGTGCTGGTGCAGTGGAAGTAGAAGATGCACGTGGTGTCCATGATGAAGGTCGGCCTGCAGAAAAGTTAGTTCGCCCCAATGCTTGTCGATCCTGCATTTCACATTCAGCTTTACAAGCAAGATGGAATAAACGAGTGATATT
Source organism: Triticum aestivum (assembly GCF_018294505.1). Lineage (NCBI taxonomy): Eukaryota > Viridiplantae > Streptophyta > Magnoliopsida > Poales > Poaceae > Triticum > Triticum aestivum. Next base: position 46,064 of record NW_025228246.1, on the reverse strand, counting down.
AGTATACTCCTTATAGTCTAGAATGGTCAGAATCTCTCTATTTAATCCACCCAGAAAACGTGCAAGCATAGCTTCATTCTCCTCAACAATACCACATCTAATCATGCCAGTTTGTAATTCCTGATAATATTCTTCTACAGAAATTTTCCCTTGTCTTAAACGCTGCAATTTTTGAAGCAATTCACGTTGATAATATGGTGGAACCCAACGCGTACGCATAGCAGTTTTCAAAGCAGCCCAAGTAGTTGGAATATGATATAATCTACAATGTTTAGACCACCATACACATGCAAAACTAGTGAAAGCACAAACAGCAGCAGCAACTCGTCTCTCCTCAGGATATTGTAAACATGTAAATCGTTGTTCAGTTTCTAACTCCCAAGTAAGATATATATCAGGAACATATCTACCCTCAAATGGTGGAATATTCGGTTTCAGTTTAGGAATATGGACATCATCTCGTACCTGAGGTGGTGGTGCAGGCCTACCATTACGAATATATACCTGAGGTCGACCTGCTGGTGGTGGTGCTGGTGGCTGCTCGTAGATCTGATTTTGATCAACCTCATCCTCATAATCGCCCGCATACTCATCCTCCTCCTGGGTACCACCAGCAGCAGTAGCAGGAGCCAAAGAAGCACCAACAGCAGTAGCAGCGGCACAAGAATTTTGTCCTGGCTCAATAGGAACACGCTGTGCTCGTCCATACTGATTCGGAAGGGGGCGTAGTTGTTGTTGTTGCAGAGGTGCGATAGGTGCAGCCGGTGGTGGAAGACGCGCAAGCAGTTCATTAAATCTGTTATCGAGCTTTGTTTCGAACGTCTTCTCAAGGCCAGTGATCTTCTCCATGGCCTCTTCAAAATTGTTCAGCACATCTTGTACCTGTTCAGTCATCATTTGCTGAAACTTATCATGAAGCTCCTTGTTCGATAAGTTCTCCCAGTCAATCTCGTCGGCTTGTGATCCTGGAATGGTTAGCAGTAATAGAAACACACAAGAATATGATCCTACAGACTACTAAGAAGTGGTGGTGGTGTATCACAAATCCGTCAAGCAAATCTCAAATTCTTACCAGTTCTTACCCAGCAGCAGGCGGTGATCGGCAACCGTTGTAGTCAAAAAACTCTTCCTAGGTCAAACTGACAGGATGGGCAAGAATTTTTTTTTTTCGACCAAATTTTTTTTTTCGACTGCCCGGACCCAAAAACTGGAAACGGGTCAAATAAAACTTCCTATAATGGCACCTGTCTCAAAACACTTAGAAACACCTAAAAATAGGATAGCCAGAAAATTTTTCAAAAAATGCGTTTTCGAAAAATTTTGGGCCTAAACGGAGCGTGGTTTCCCGACTACTTCGAATTTTTTTTTCCGAAACCTACTCCGGCAAGGAAACACGAATCGGAAACTAGATGGATCTCGAAAACAAACCTAATAAGCAAAGAACTCGGATTGGTGGTGGATATATGGTGGTGGTATATGGCAGCGGTGGTGGTAGCGGTGGTAGTATATGGATATGGATCGGTGGTGGTATATGGACACGGATTGGTGGTGGTATATGGCTACGGATTCGGTGCGGTGGTGGTAGATGGCAGGGGCGATGATGATGGTGCAGCGGCGGCGTGACAACTTATGACCAGAACTCGAAACTCTAAAAGACTAGACTCTAAGACCAGAACTAGACCGATGATGCAACCGCAAATTCAACAAAGCAAAACCCTAAAAAGATTATGCAAAGGCTCAGATTGGTTCGAATATGATGAACTAACCCAAATTTTTTTGTGGCTTTTTCGTGGACTGTAGGTATGAAGAACAGACTCGATCTAAACTACGAAAAACTGTAAAATCTCACCGAGCAACCTGGAAATCTGATACCACTTGATAGAGGCAAAGGTGTCCCGTCTTTCGATGAGATGATGGATATCGCTTTGGTGGCAGTCGACTTTGACGATCCGACTACGAACGTGCGAGGACGTCGCGCCTTAGCAATCGCTAAACCAACTCCGAGAGGTTATTGACCACGCCGGAGCACGATCAACCTGACCACGAGGGTCTGTTTCCTGCGAGCAAATGAAGAACAAGCAAGAAACTGAGATTGCAATCTGGATATTGTGAATATAAGATGAAAGCTTTATTGATCAAGGTGGGGTTCTGTGACGCCTTTGTCTGGTCGTTGAACACAAACGAAGTACGCGAAGTTGCAGCTATGGCGAACTTTTAATCTAAACAAAACCCAAAGTCTAAACGATGCCCTAAGGGCTGTATATATGGAGGAAGAGGGGGGAATTTCGTGGCCCTTGGTGGAGGGGTCCGAAATCAACCCTATCTCTTGTTTCGCCACACATACGGACTCTAAAATAGCCTATACTTATGTATTTCGAAATTACATGGGCCTGGCCCAATAATAAGGTGACGCAGCACCTAAAATAGCCTCGGGACGAAATTTAGGAAGTGGCATCTTGTATATTTCGTCCATGGCTTCATGCACCCATTATGGTGGCTTCAAAGTCCCGAAATCATCACTTGTAACTCCGTTCTTGTTCCCCTTGCGCATGGCATCATCTCCATGCTTGTTCTTGCTCCAATGTTCATCCTTCTCCAAGCTAGGCCCTTCATTTGTAAGCAAAACAAATGTATCCAATTTAGGCAGCATCATATTCTCATGAACATTAGAATCATTACCAAGAAACGAAAGTACCTGATAATTTAATTGGCGTGCGCGAGCTGTAGTAATTGGTCCCGTATATGTAGCAGTAGGGGCTGTGGGTGTAACAATGGTATTGATGTCCTCATCAAACTCGGACTGGTGGCGAAGATGAATCTGGTGGAACACGGACAGGTGGCGGATATATGTTGCAGGTGAACTCGGATTGGCGTGATGGCGGCGGATATGTGGTGGCGTATATGGATTCGGATTGACGATGAATATGTGGTGGTGGTCTATGGCAACAGCGACGATGATGATGCGGTGGTGATATATGGCAGCGGCGACGTGACAACCTGTGAACAGAACTCGAAACTCTAAAAGACTAGACGCTAAGACCAGCAACTGGACATGACGATGCAACCGCAAATTCAACAAAGCAAATACAGAAAAGATTATGCAAGGCTCAGATTGGTTCGGATGGGATGAACTAACCCTAATTTTTTTTGGCTTTTTCGTGGACTATAGGTATGAAGAACAGACTCGATCTAAACTACGAAAAACTGTAAAATCTCACCGAGCAACCTGGAAATCTTATACCACTTGATAGAGGAAAAGGTGTCCCGTCTTTCGATGAGATGATGGATATCGCTTTGGCGGCAGTCGACTTTGACGATCCGACTACGAACGTGCGAGGACGTCGCGCCTTAGCAATCGCTAAACCAACTCCAAGAGGTTATTGACCACGCCGGAGCACGATCAACCTGACCACGAGGGTCTGTTTCCTGCGAGCAAACGAAGAACAAGCAAGAAACTGAGATTGCAATCTGGATATTGCGAATATAAGATGAAAGCTTTATTGATCAAGGTGGGGTTCTGTGACGCCTTTGTCTGGTCGTTGAACACAAACGAAGTACGCGAAGTTGCAGCTATGGCGAACTTTTAATCTAAACAAAACCCAAAGTCTAAACGATGCCCTAAGGGCTGTATATATGGAGGAAGAGGGGGGAATTTCGTGGCCCTTGGTGGAGGGGTCCGAAATCAACCCTATCTCTTGTTTCCCCACACATACGGACTCTAAAAATAGCCTATACTTATGTATTTCGAAATTACATGGGCCTGGCCCAATAATAAGGTGACGCAGCACCAAAAATAGCCTCGGGACGAAATTTATGAAGTGGCATCTTGTATATTTCGTCCAAGGCTTCATGCACCCATTATGGTGGCTTCAAAGTCCTGAAATCATCACTTGTAACTCCGTTCTTGTTCCCCTTGCGCATGCCATCATCTCCATGCTTGTTCTTGCTCCAATGTTCATCCTTCTCCAAGCTAGGCCCTTCATTTGTAAGCAAAACAAATGTATCCAATTTAGGCAGCATCATATTCTCATGAACATTAGAATCATTACCAAGAAACGAAAGTACCTGGTAATTTAGTTGGCGTGCACGAGCTCTAGTAATTGGTCCAGTATGTATAGCAGCAGGGGCTGTGGGTGTAACAATTGTATTGATGTCCTCATCACTGCGTCACCTTATTATTGGGCCAGGCCCATGTAATTTCGAAATACATAAGTATAGGCTATTTTTAGAGTCCGTATGTGTGGGGAAACAAGAGATAGGGTTGATTTCGGACCCCTCCACCAAGGGCCACGAAATTCCCCCCTCTTCCTCCATATATACAGCCCTTAGGGCATCGTTTAGACTTTGGGTTTTGTTTAGATTAAAAGTTCGCCATAGCTGCAACTTCGCGTACTTCGTTTGTGTTCAACGACCAGACAAAGGCGTCACAGAACCCCACCTTGATCAATAAAGCTTTCATCTTATATTCGCAATATCCAGATTGCAATCTCAGTTTCTTGCTTGTTCTTCGTTTGCTCGCAGGAAACAGACCCTCGTGGTCAGGTTGATCGTGCTCCGGCGTGGTCAATAACCTCTCGGAGTTGGTTTAGCGATTGCTAAGGCGCGACGTCCTCGCACGTTCGTAGTCGGATCGTCAAAGTCGACTTCCACCAAAGCGATATCCATCATCTCATCGAAAGACGGGACACCTTTGCCTCTATCACTCTACAATCAACACACATACGTGATGTACCATCCTTTTTCGGCACTAGAATAATAGGAACAGCACAAGGACTAAGGGATTCGCGTATATAACCTTTGTCGAGAAGCTCTTGTACTTGACCCATAATCTCCTTCGTCTCCTCTGGATTGGTACGGTATGGTGCACGGTTTGGCAGTGAAGCACCGGGAATTAAGTCAATCTGATGCTCAATCCCTCGAATAGGCAGTAATCCCGGTGGCACGTCTTGTGGAAAGACGTCAGCGAACTCCTGCAAAATGTTAGTGACAGCAGGAGGCAAAGAGGAAGGCACGTCCTCGAATGAAAATAATGCCTCTTTGCACACAAAAGCATAGCAAACAGATTTGCTGAAATCTAGCTCATCAATATCAGATTTGGTGGCAAATAAACATGCACTTTTCAATTTAATTTCAGAAGCAACACTAGATGGTTTATTATTAGGCTTCATTTGTTGCTCAAATTCTTTTGCCACAATCTGATTTTCACTCTTATTCGTCTCCTGTTTTGCTTTATTAGCTCTATTAATATCATCTTTCAAAATGGAATCAGGAGTCATAGGAAGCAAAGTAATATTTTTATCCTTATGAACAAGAGTATAGTGATTGTTTCTACCATGGTGTACAGAATTTTTATCAAATTGCCATGGTCTACCAAGTAATAAGGAACATGCTTGCATAGGTACCACATCACAATCAACATAATCAGCCTATGTAGATGATAGAGGCGGGGTGTCCCGATCTTTCGATGAGATGATAACTATCGATTTGGTGGAGACGACTTTGACGATCCGACTACGAACGTGCGAGGACGTCGCGCCTTAGCAATCGCTAAACCAACTCCGAGAGGTTATTGACCACGCCGGAGCACGATCAACCTGACCACGAGGGTCTGTTTCCTGCGAGCAAACGAAGAACAAGCAAGAAACTGAGATTGCAATCTGGATATTGCGAATATAAGATGAAAACTTTATTGATCAAGGTGGGGTTCTGTGACGCCTTTGTCTGGTCGTTGAACACAAACGAAGTACGCGAAGTTGCAGCTATGGCGAACTTTTAATCTAAACAAAACCCAAAGTCTAAACGATGCCCTAAGGGCTGTATATATGGAGGAAGAGGGGGGGAATTTCGTGGCCCTTGGTGGAGGGATCCGAAATCAACCCTATCTCTTGTTTCCCCACACATACGGACTCTAAAAATAGCCTATACTTATGTATTTCGAAATTACATGGGCCTGGCCCAATAATAAGGTGACGCGGCACCTAAAATAGCCTCGGGACGAAATTTATGAAGTGGCATCTTGTATATTTCGTCCAAGGCTTCATGCACCCATTATGGTGGCTTCAAAGTCCTGAAATCATCACTTGTAACTCCGTTCTTGTTTCCCTTGCGCATGCCATCATCTCCATGCTTGTTCTTGCTCCAATGTTCATCCTTCTCCAAGCTAGGCCCTTCATTTGTAAGCAAAACAAATGTATCCAATTTAGGCAGCATCATATTCTCATGAACATTAGAATCATTACAAAGAAACGAAAGTACCTGGTAATTTAGTTGGCGTGCACGAGCTCTAGTAATTGGTCCAGTATGTATAGCAGCAGGGGCTGTGGGTGTAACAATTGTATTGATGTCCTCATCATCCTCCCCTTCTTGAAATGAAGTCGTCCTCGACGAAAGTTCATCTTCCTCACCCAAATAAGGCTTCAAATCTGCAATGTTAAAAGTGGGACTAACCCCAAAATCTGCAGGCAGCTCAAGTTTATATGCATTATCATTTATTTTCTCTAACACCTTAAAGGGACCATCAGCACGTGGCATTAGCTTTGATTTGCGCAAATCAGGAAATCTATCCTTACGCAAATGTAACCAAACAAGATCTCCAGGTGCAAACACAACATGTTTTCTACCCTTATCTCCAGCAAGTTTATATTTAGCATTCATACGCTCAATGTTTTTCTTAGTTAACTCATGCATTTTTAAAATCAATTCAGCACGTTGTTTAGCATCAAAATTAACCTTCTCCGAAGATGGAAGAGGCAACAAATCAATAGGTGCACGAGGTAGGAAACCATACACAACTTCAAAAGGGCACATCTTAGTAGTAGAATGCAATGAACGATTATAAGCAAATTCAATATGAGGCAAGCATTCCTCCCACATTTTCTTATTATTCTTCAAAACAGCCCAAAGCATAGTAGACAACGTTCTATTGACTACTTCAGTTTGTCCATCAGTTTGGGGGTGACAAGTAGTACTAAAAAGCAGTTTAGTCCCCAACTTAGCCCATAAACATCTCCAAAAGTGGCTAAGAAATTTAGTATCACGATCTGAAACAATAGTATTTGGCACACCATGCAAGCGAATAATTTCACGAAAGAACAAATCAGCAACATTAACAGCATCATCGCTTTTATGACATGGTATAAAGTGTGCCATTTTCGAGAATCTATCCACGACAACAAATATGCTATCCCTCCCCTTCTTTGTTCGAGGTAAACCTAAAACAAAGTCCATAGATATATCCTCCCAAGGAACACTAGGTACAGGCAAAGGCATATATAAACCATGAGGATTGAGTCGTGACTTAGCTTTTTAACATGTAGTGCAGCGAGCAATAAAACGCTCAACATCCCGTCTCATCTTTGGCCAAAAGAAATGTGTAGCAAGTACGTCCTCCATCTTCTTCACGCCAAAGTGTCCCATTAATCCTCCTCCATGCGCCTCCTGCAACAACAAAAGACGAACGGAGCTAGCTGGAATGCATAGCTTGTTAGCACGAAACACAAATCCATCGTTAACAACAAACTTGTTCCACATTCTTCCTTCTTTACAATTCTGCATTACATCTTTAAAATCAGCATCATGCACATATTGATCTTTGATGGTCTCCAAACCAAATATTTTGAAGTCAAGTTGTGAAAGCATAGTATAGCGACGAGACAATGCATCAGCAATAACATTTTCTTTTCCCTTCTTGTGTTTAATGACATAAGGGAAAGTCTCAATGAATTCAACCCATTTAGCATGTCTACGATTCAGTTTAGCTTGACTTTTAATATGTTTCAAAGATTCATGATCAGAATGTATAACAAATTCTTTGGGCCATAAATAATGTTGCCATGTTTCTAAAGTCCGAACAAGAGCATATATGATGAGGACATGACTACCTTGGATATGACAAAAAATATTGCATATATGCATATTTGTCAGGTGATTTCTAGTGCAAACTATTCAATAATCTATTTATGTTATCCAGAACAAAAATACTTCACACACTTTTGTGTTTTGTCTAATTGCAGGTGTATGGGACATTTGTACAATCCACATATGAAGATAAGGAAGAAAGAGATGTTTATTTGCTGTCCAAAAAGTTCTCTCACGTCACTTTTGGCCCAAGAGAAGATAGAGTCCAAGTCTCTCACGTTCTGGATTCAGATTCGGACTGCACAGACACACGTGACTCAAAACGCACACAAGTTTTTCATACGGACTCCGAATTGGGTGATTCTTTATTTGTTGGAAACTAGATTTCGTGCACTTTCCAACCCAATTGGAATCACCTTCAAATTCGTCCGGAGCGTTGAGTTGTGGACGAAACAATCTGATGCTGCAGTAGAATCCGAGTCAAACTATAAGTCCAAAGGTGTTACATCACCTCCACTTGGGCCCATTGGCCTTGTACGACCTAGATTTAGTTTTAGGCTGCCTTGGGATGTCCTCCCACCTCCTTGGCCGCCACCCCTTGCTCCTATATAAGTAGATCCATCTAGTAGCTTTTTCTGGGGATTTGTTTAGTTAAAAGTTAGCCATTGCAACTTCGTGTACTTCGTTTGTGTCCAACGACCAGACCAAGACCGCTTCCGGATCCCCACCATTATCTACCTCATATATATTTGCAATATTCAGATTGCTTTATCATATTCTTGCTCGTTCTTCGATTGCTTGCAGGAATAGACCTTCGTGGTCAGGCTGACCGTGCTTCCAGCATTGTCAGTAACCTCAGGAGATTGGTTTAGCGATTGCTAAGGCGCAACCTCGTGCACGTTTGTAGTCGGATCGTCAAAGTCGTCTCCACCAAATCGATAGTTATCATCTCATCGAAAGATCGGGACCCTCGCCTCTATCAAGTGGTATCAGTTTTCAGGTTGCTCGGTGAGAATTTCCAGTTTTCCTAGATTAGATTTATTTTCTTACCTATTGTCCAAGAAAAAGCCACACAAAAAAAGTTAGATCTGTTCATCCTTTATCCAAGCCACTCTGAGCCTTTGCAATTTTCTATTCATTGCTTGCATAGTTGAATTATCGGTTGCATCGTCGTGTAAGTTGCTGGTCTTAGTGTCTAGTTCCTTTAGAGTTTCGAGTTCTGTTCACATTAGTCACGCCGCCGCTGCATCATTATCCGTTCCGCCGTCCATCATCCCATCTATTAATTTCCACCACGTGCTACACACTGTTCATTGTCATAATCATAGTTGAGGTCATTCACATCTTCGCCTAATCCAATCTGCATCTTATCTAGTTTGTCTTGGAAAGAGGGAGAAAAAAAAGAGAGAGAAAAAAAAAAGAGAAAAAAGGAAAGAAAAAAAGTCAGAGAAAAAAAAAGGAGAGAAAGAAAATAAAAGTGTGAGGAAAAAAAAGAGAGAAGAAAAAAAAACAAAAAAATCGGCACAAACTTTTTCAGAGGAAAGTTGGAGACAAAGTTGTTGATATATTCTGATTGGCTGTTGTTTCACCTCATTATCTTCACTACTGTTGTGATCTTCACTTATATCTTGCTATCAAGAGCTACTTAGTGTCCTTCATTGATGCTAGTTGTGCTATGCCGTGACCTCATTAGTGTTCTAGGCTCACGTCTCTAGTCCGGTCTAGCCTAGGACCAGCACAGTACCATCGTTGAGCGTTTATTCAACATTGCATCTTTGAATTGATTATTGCTAATCTTTTGCTACCATATATAGCCAACCCAGCTCCACATATTTCTACACCGTGTATACGTATGCTCCCCTGGCAATCGCTTTACTCAATATTCGGAGTTACTTGACACCGCTGGTTGCCGATCACCGCCTGCTGCATGGTAAGAACTTGTAAGACATTGATATTTGCTTTACTGTGAGCGTTTTACCACCACATCCTAGTAGTTATAGGAACATTATTTTTGGGTTTTGTTTCTTGTTCTACTAATCATGACAGGATCCAGAGTCAATTCATGGGCTTTGTCGATCGCGGGAGACGTGCCACCACCTTTGCAAATACCACAACCGTCACGAGAGGTGCACAAACATCCAAATGCACATGATTAGGTTAATGTATCTATACCACCATTTAATGGCCGTTTTAAACCTGCTTTATATATTGAGTGGGAGTTCGACATAAAAAATATATTTGCTTCCCATAATTTCGATGAACATAAAAAGGTTAAGGTTGCGGTTGGTTCTTTCACTGGTTATGCTTTGGTTTGGTGGAGTGAATATTGTCGGTTACACCCTAATTATATACCTACTACTTGGGATGATTTGAAACTTGCCATGCGACATACTTTCGTCCCTGCTTATTATACTCGTGACATGATTAAGAAGTTGCAACACTTAAAACAAGGTAGTGAAACTGTAACAAAATATTATGATGATTTACAAACTACCTTGTTGCATTCCTCTTTAGAAGAAAGTGAAGATGATTTTATGGATAGATTTTGGGGAGGATTAAACCGTGATATTCAAGAGATACTAATTCATGAAGAGTGTTATCCTATGGACCATTTGTTTCATCTTGCTTGCAAAGCTGAACAGGAAATAAAACGACATGTTAGCCACGAGGAGAACAAGCGCACGGTGCACATTCCAAGAGTTGATATGATTGTTCCTTCAACTACTAGGCATACTATGACAACCACATCCGTTGTTGTCAGGACTACATCACCTCCACCATGTGACACATCGCCCCCGAGAGTGGCTACATCATCTGAGTTGATCATAAGAGGTAATGACAAAGGTACTGATCTTCCATCTCTACATGAGAATGATGAATGCCTTGTCAATGTGAATGCACCATCTGATGAGCTATCCACTACTTTGATCACACCACCTATTTTAGAGGACTACGTTGATAATTTGACTTTGCCATGTGATCAAACAACTGAAATACCAACAATTTTGAGTGCACCCATTGAATTAACTATTGATGCAAAAGAACCAATGTTTAATCATTTTGATATGACCTCTAATCTTGGTGATGATTCTGTGTTGAATGACTTATTGCATGTTTGCTTATTTAAGCATGTTGTAGCATCTAAATTTGATGCAAGTAAGGTTTATTCACCAATGTTGGGATGGTTTAATGATGAACATTGTCAGTCTTTTGAAATGAATAAGAGCTTCACTTATATGTGCAAACTGAGTTGCAATATTTTCATGCCTTCTACTTCTTGTGCTAATTTTTTGGCTTTAGATTTTATGAACTATGCAAGTTACTCATCTATTCATGTGTCATATATGCAAAAATCAAGGGAAGTAAAAATGGATGACATATACATATACAACATGTACACCTTGTCTCTTTTGTTAGGCACATTTCAGATTAAGCAACGCCGAGGACGGCTTTATTTTCAAGAAGGGGAGGATGATGAGGACATGACTACCTTGGATATGACAAAAAATATTGCATATATGCATATTTGTTAGGTGATTTCTAGTGCAAACTATTCAATAATCTATTTATGTTATCCAGAACAAAAATACTTCACACACTTTTGTGTTTTGTCTAATTGCAGGTGTATGGGACATTTGTACAATCCACATATGAAGATAAGGAAGAAAGAGATGTTTATTTGCTGTCCACAAAGTTCTCTCACGTCACTTTTGGCCCAAGAGAAGATAGAGTCCAAGTCTCTCACGTTCTGGATTCAGATTCGGACTGCACAGACACACGTGACTCAAAACGCACACAAGTTTTTCATACGGACTCCGAATTGGGTGATTCTTTATTTGTTGGAAACTAGATTTCGTGCACTTTCCAACCCAATTGGAATCACCTTCAAATTCGTCCGGAGCGTTGAGTTGTGGACGAAACAATCTGATGCTGCAGTAGAATCCGAGTCAAACTATAAGTCCAAAGGTGTTACATCACCTCCACTTGGGCCCATTGGCCTTGTACGACCTAGATTTAGTTTTAGGCTGCCTTGGGACGTCCTCCCACCTCCTTGGCCGCCACCCCTTGCTCCTATATAAGTAGATCCATCTAGTAGCTTTTTCTGGGGATTTGTTTAGTTAAAAGTTAGCCATTGCAACTTCGTGTACTTCGTTTGTGTCCAACGACCAGACCAAGACCGCTTCCGGATCCCCACCATTATCTACCTCATATATATTTGCAATATTCAGATTGCTTTATCATATTCTTGCTCGTTCTTCGATTGCTTGCAGGAATAGACCTTCGTGGTCAGGCTGACCGTGCTTCCAGCATTGTCAGTAACCTCAGGAGATTGGTTTAGCGATTGCTAAGGCGCAACCTCGTGCACGTTTGTAGTCGGATCGTCAAAGTCGTCTCCACCAAATCGATAGTTATCATCTCATCGAAAGATCGGGACCCTCGCCTCTATCAATATAATTCTTTATCATAAGTAGAATAATTCAGACTAGGCCCACTCAATTTTTCAGAAAAGTATGCAACAGGTTTGCCATCTTGTAATAACACACCTCCTAATCCTATTCCACTAGCATCACATTCAAGCTCAAAAGTCTTATTAAAATCAGGAAGTTAGAGTAAAGGAGCATGTGTCAACTTATCTTTAAATACCGTGAAGGCTTCTTCCTGTGCGGTACCCCAAAGAAAAGGCACATCTTTCTTTGTAAGCTCATTGAGAGGTGCAGCAATGGTGCTGAAATCTCTCACAAAACGCCTATAGAATCCAGCGAGGCCAAGAAAACTCCTCACTTGTGTGACCGTTTTGGGCTGCGGCCAACTCTCAATAGCTTCAATCTTGGCTTTATCAACTTCAATTCCCTGTGGAGTAACAACATAGCCAAGAAAAGATACTCGGTCGATGCAAAAGGTGCACTTCCCAAGGTTACCAAACAAACGTGCATCACGTAGAGCAATAAAAACAGCACGTAATTGTTCCAAATGTTCTTCCAAAGATCTGCTATAAATCAATATGTCATCAAAGTAAACTACCACAAATCGTCCAATGAAAGCACGTAAAACTTCGTTCATTAATCTCATGAAAGTACTAGGTGCATTAGTTAACCCAAAAGGCATGACTAACCACTCATATAATCCAAACTTAGTTTTAAATGCTGTTTTCCATTCATCTCCCAATTTCATACGAATTTGATGGTAGCCACTACGCAAATCAACTTTGGAGAATATTGTAGAGCCACTCAATTCATCAAGCATATCATCTAGCCTAGGAATAGGATGACGATAACGAATAGTAATATTATTAATGCCTCTACAATCAACACACATACGTGATGTACCATCCTTTTTCGGCACTAGAATAATAGGAACAGCACAAGGACTAAAGGATTCGCGTATATAACCTTTGTCGAGAAGCTCTTGTACTTGACGCATAATCTCCTTCGTCTCCTCTGGATTGGTACGGTATGGTGCATGGTTTGGCAGTGATGCACCGGGAATTAAGTCAATCTGATGCTCAATCCCTCGAATAGGCGGTAATCCCGGTGGCACGTCTTGTGGAAAAACGTCAGCGAACTCCTGCAAAATGTTAGTGACAGCAGGAGGCAAAGAGGAAGGCACGTCCTCGAATGAAAATAATGCCTCTTTGCACACAAAAGCATAGCAAACAGATTTGCTGAAATCTAGCTCATCAATATCAGATTTGGTGGCAAATAAACATGCACTTTTCAATTTAATTTCAGAAGCAACACTAGATGGTTTATTATTAGGCTTCATTTGTTGCTCAAATTCTTTTGCCACAATCGGATTTTCACTCTTATTCTTCTCCTGTTGTGCTTTATTAGCTCTATTAATATCATCTTTCAAAATGGAATCAGGAGTCATAGGAAGCAAAGTAATATTTTTATCCTTATGAACAAGAGTATAGTGATTGTTTCTACCATGGTGTACAGAATTTTTATCAAATTGCCATGGTCTACCAAGTAATAAGGAACATGCTTGCATAGGTACCACATCACAATCAACATAATCAGCATATGTAGAGATACTAAAATGCACACGAACAGTACGTGTTACCTTAACCTTGCCGCTGTTGTTGAACCATTGGATGTAGTAAGGATGTGGATGTGGTCTTGTGGTGAGAGAAAGCTTCTCCACCATCTCCATGCTAGCCAAGTTGTTGCAACTACCTCCGTCTATGATGACGCGCACAGAACGTTCCTTCACAACTCCCTTGGTATGGAACAAATTGTGCCTCTGATTTTGCTCAGCTTGTGTGATCTGCACACTCAAAACACGTTGAGCAACTAAACATTCATACCTGTCAGCGTCTTCAGGAGCCATGTATTGCGTCTCATTATCAGAATCATCTCCACCATGTTCTTCACGTGTAATAAGAGCCAAAGTCTCCTCATCATAGTCACTAGCGGACTCATATCCACCATCCGCGGTAGCAATCATCACACGCGGAGATTTGCATTCTCTCGCATAATGACCTCCTCCCTTACAGCGACGACAAATAATATCACTTGTGTGCCCTGTTGATGCTATGGAAGAAGAAGAACGCTGTGTAGGCCCCGCAGGTGCGCTCTTGGCAGATAATGGTGGTTGTGCCTGTTTTCTTGTATCACGGCTGGAGGTGGCACCTGATGGAGGTGCTGGTGCAGTTGAAGTAGAAGATGCACGTGGTGTCCATGATGAAGGTCGGCCTGCAGAAAAGTTAGTTCGCCCCAATGCTTGTCGATCCTGCACTTCACGTTCAGCTTTACAAGCAAGATGGAATAAACGAGTGATATTAGTATACTCCTTATAGTCTAGAATGGTCTGAATCTCTCTATTTAATCCACCCAGAAAACGTGCAAGCATAGCTTCATTCTCCTCAACAATACCACATCTAATCATGCCAGTTTGTAATTCCTGATAATATTCTTCTACAGAATTTTTTCCTTTTCTTAAACGCTGCAATTTTTGAAGCAATTCACGTTGATAATATGGTGGAACCCAACGCGTACGCATAGCAGTTTTCAAAGCAGCCCAAGTAGTTGGAATAGGATATAATCTACAATGTTCAGACCACCATACACATGCAAAACTAGTGAAAGCACAAACAGCAGCAGCAACTCGTCTCTCCTCAGGATATTGTAAACATGTAAATCGTTGTTCAGTTTCTAACTCCCAAGTAAGATATATATCAGGAACATATCTACCCTCAAATGGTGGAATATTCAATTTCAGTTTAGGAATATGGACATCATCTCGTACCTGAGGTGGTGGTGTAGGCCTACCATTACGAATATATACCTGAGGTCGACCTGCTGGTGGTGGTACAGGTGGCTGCATGTAGTGTTGATTTTGATCAACCTCATCCTCATAATCTCCCACATAATCATCCTCCTCCGCATCAGCAGTAGGAGCCACAGAAGTATCAACAGCAGCACCAACAGTTTGGCCAAACGCAAGAGGAACACGGCTTGCTCGGCGGAGGTCTGCTTCGCGACGTGGAGGTAGTCGTTGTTGTTGTTGTTGGAGAGGTGCGTTAGGTGCAGCGGGTGGTGGTGGTGGAAGACGCGCGAGCAATTCATTAAACTTGTTATCGAGCTTTGTTTCGAACGTCTTCTCAAGGCCAGTGATCTTCTCCATGGCCTCTTCAAAATTGTTCTGATAGAGGCAAAGGTGTCCCGTCTTTCGATGAGATGATGGATATCGCTTTGGTGGCAGTCGACTTTGACGATCCGACTACGAACGTGCGAGGACGTCGCGCCTTAGCAATCGCTAAACCAACTCCGAGAGGTTATTGACCACGCCGGAGCACGATCAACCTGACCACGAGGGTCTGTTTCCTGCGAGCAAACGAAGAACAAGCAAGAAATTGAGATTGCAATCTGGATATTGCGAATATAAGATGAAAGCTTTATTGATCAAGGTGGGGTTCTGTGACGCCTTTGTCTGGTCGTTGAACACAAACGAAGTACGCGAAGTTGCAGCTATGGCGAACTTTTAATCTAAACAAAACCCAAAGTCTAAACGATGCCCTAAGGGCTGTATATATGGAGGAAGAGGGGGGAATTTCGTGGCCCTTGGTGGAGGGGGCCGAAATCAACCCTATCTCTTGTTTCCCCACACATACGGACTCTAAAAATAGCCTATACTTATGTATTTCGAAATTACATGGGCCTGGCCCAATAATAAGGTGACGCAGCACCTAAAATAGCCTCGGGACGAAATTTATGAAGTGGCATCTTGTATATTTCGTCCAAGGCTTCATGCACCCATTATGGTGGCTTCAAAGTCCTGGAATCATCACTTGTAACTCCGTTCTTGTTCCCCTTGCGCATGCCATCATCTCCATGCTTGTTCTTGCTCCAATGTTCATCCTTCTCCAAGGTAGGCCCTTCATTTGTAAGCAAAACAAATGTATCCAATTTAGGCAGCATCATATTCTCATGAACATTAGAATCATTACCAAGAAACGAAAGTACCTGGTAATTTAGTTGGCGTGCACGAGCTCTAGTAATTGGTCCAGTATGTATAGCAGCAGGGGCTGTGGGTGTAACAATTGTATTGATGTCCTCATCAAGCAGACTCATATCCACCATCCGCGGTAGCAATCATCACACGCGGAGATTTGCATTCTCTCGCATAATGACCTCCTCCCTTACAACGACGACAAATAATATCACTTGTGTGCCCTGTTGATGCCATGGAAGAAGAAGAACGCTGTGCAGGCCCCACAGGTGCGCTCTTGGCAGATAATGGTGGTTGTGCCTGTTTTCTTGTATCACGGCTGGAGGTGGCACCGGATGGAGGTGCTGGTGCAGTTGAAGTAGAAGATGCACGTGGTGTCCATGATGAAGGTCGGCCTGCAGAAAAGTTAGTTCGCCCCAATGCTTGTCGATCCTGCACTTCACGTTCAGCTTTACAAGCAAGATGGAATAAACGAGTGATATTAGTATACTCCTTATAGTCTAGAATGGTCTGAATCTCTCTATTTAATCCACCCAGAAATCGTGCAAGCATAGCTTCATTCTCCTCAACAATACCACATCTAATCATGCCAGTTTGTAATTCCTGATAATATTCTTCTACAGAATTTTTTCCTTGTCTTAAACGCTGCAATTTTTGAAGCAATTCACGTTGATAATATGGTGGAACCCAACGCGTACGCATAGCAGTTTTCAAAGCAGCCCAAGTAGTTGGAATAGGATATAATCTACAATGTTCAGACCACCATACACATGCAAAACTAGTGAAAGCACAAACAGCAGCAGCAACTCGTCTCTCCTCAGGATATTGTAAACATGTAAATCGTTGTTCAGTTTCTAACTCCCAAGTAAGATATATATCAGGAACATATCTACCCTCAAATGGTGGAATATTCAATTTCAGTTTAGGAATATGGACATCATCGCGTACCTGAGGTGGTGGTGCAGGCCTACCATTACGAATATATACTTGAGGTCGACCTGCTGGTGGTGGTACAGGTGGCTGCACGTAGTGTTGATTTTGATCAACCTCATCCTCATAGTCTCCTGCATACTCATCATCCTCCTGGGTACCAGCAACAGCAGTAGCAGGAGCCACAGAAGTATCAACAGCAGCACCAACAGTTTGGCCAAACGCAAGAGGAACACGGCTCGCTGGGCGAAGGTCTATTTCGCGACGTGGAGGTAGTCGTTGTTGTTGTTGTTGGAGAGGTGCGTTAGGTGCAGCGGGTGGTGGTGGTGGAAGACGCGCGAGCAATTCATTAAATCTGTTATCGAGCTTTGTTTCGAACGTCTTCTCAAGGCCAGTAATCTTCTCCATGGCCTCTTCAAAATTATTCAGCACATCTTGCACCTGTTCAGTCATCATGTGCTGAAACTTATCATGAAGCTCCTTGTTCGATAAGTTCTCCCAGTGAATCTCGTCGGCTTGTGATCCTGGCATGGTTAGCAGCAATAGAAACACACAAGAATATGATCCTACAGACTACTAAGAAGTGGTGGTGGTGTATCACAAATCCGTCAAGCAAATCTCAAATTCTTACCAGTTCTTACCCAGCAGCAGGCGGTGATCGGCAACCGTTGTTGTCAAAAACTCTCAAAGCTTGGATAGAGCGATGATGGTGCGGCGACGGCGTGACAACTTGTGAACAGAACTCGAAACTCTAAAAGACTAGACGCTAAGACCAGCAACTGAACACGACGATGCAACCGCAAATTCAACAAAGCAAATACAGAAAAGATTATGCAAGGCTCAGATTGGTTCGGATAGGATGAACTAACCCTAATTTTTTTTTGGCTTTTTCGTGGACTATAGGTATGAAGAACAGACTCGATCTAAACTACGAAAAACTGTAAAATCTCACCGAGCAACCTGGAAATCTGATACCACTTGATAGAGGCAAAGGTGTCCCGTCTTTCGATGAGATGGTGGATTTCGCTTTGGTGGAAGTCGACTTTGACGATCCGACTACGAACGTGCGAGGACGTCGCGCCTTAGCAATCGCTAAACCAACTCCGAGAGGTTATTGACCACGCCGGAGCACGATCAACCTGACCACGAGGGTCTGTTTCCTGCGAGCAAACGAAGAACAAGCAAGAAACTAAGATTGCAATCTGGATATTGCGAATATAAGATGAAAGCTTTATTGATCAAGGTGGGGTTCTGTGACGCCTTTGTCTGGTCGTTGAACACAAACGAAGTACGCGAAGTTGCAGCTATGGCGAACTTTTAATCTAAACAAAACCCTAAGGAAAAGCTACTAGATGGATCTACTTATATAGGAGCAAGGGGTGGCGGCCAAGGAGGTGGGAGGACGTCCCAAGGCAGCCTAAAACTAAATCTAGGTCGTACAAGGCCAATGGGCCCAAGTGGAGGTGATGTAACACCTTTGGACTTGTAGTTTGACTCGGATTCTGCTGCAGCATCAGATTGTTTCGTCCACAACTCAACGCTCCGGACGAATTTGATGGTGATTCCAATTGGGTTGGAAAGTGCACGAAATCTAGTTTCCAACAAAAAAAGAATCACCCAATTCGGAGTCCGTATGAAAAACTTGTGTGCGTTTTGAGTCAGGTGTGTCTGTGCAGTCCGAATCTGAATCCAGAACGTGAGAGACTTGGACTCTATCTTCTCTTGGGCCAAAAGTGACGTGAGAGAACTTTTTGGACAGCAAATAAACATCTCTTTATTCCTTATCTTCATATGTGGATTGTACAAATGTCCCATACACCTGCAATTAGACAAAACACAAAAGTGTGTGAAGTATTTTTGTTCTGGATAACATAAATAGATTATTGAATAGTTTGCACTAGAAATCACCTAACAAATATGCATATATGCAATATTTTTTGTCATATCCAAGGTAGTCATGTCCTCATCATCCTCCCCTTCTTGAAAATAAAGCCGTCCTCGGCGTTGCTTAATCTGAAATGTGCCTAACAAAAGAGACAAGGTGTACATGTTGTATATGTATATGTCATCCATTTTTACTTCCCTTGATTTTTGCATATATGACACATGAATAGATGAGTAACTTGCATAGTTCATAAAATCTAAAGCCAAAAAATTAGCACAAGAAGTAGAAGGCATGAAAATATTGCAACTCAGTTTGCACATATAAGTGAAGCTCTTATTCATTTCAAAAGACTGACAATGTTCATCATTAAACCATCCCAACATTGGTGAATAAACCTTACTTGCATCAAATTTAGATGCTACAACATGCTTAAATAAGCAAACATGCAATAAGTCATTCAACACAGAATCATCACCAAGATTAGAGGTCATATCAAAATGATTAAACATTGGTTCTTTTGCATCAATAGTTAATTCAATGGGTGCACTCAAAATTGTTGGTATTTCAGTTGTTTGATCACATGGCAAAGTCAAATTATCAACGTAGTCCTCTAAAATAGGTGGTGTGATCAAAGTAGTGGATAGCTCATCAGATGGTGCATTCACATTGACAAGGCATTCATCATTCTCATGTAGAGATGGAAGATCAGTACCTTTGTCATTACCTCTTATGATCAACTCAGATGATGTAGCCACTCTCGGGGGCGATGTGTCACATGGTGGAGGTGATGTAGTCCTGACAACAACGGATGTGGTTGTCATAGTATGCCTAGTAGTTGAAGGAACAATCATATCAACTCTTGGAATGTGCACCGTGCGCTTGTTCTCCTCGTGGCCAACACGTCGTTTTATTTCCTGTTCAGCTTTGCAAGCAAGATGAAACAAATGGTCCATAGGATAACACTCTTCATGAATTAGTATCTCTTGAATATCACGGTTTAATCCTCCACAAAATCTATCCATAAAATCATCTTCACTTTCTTCTAAAGAGGAATGCAACAAGGTAGTTTGTAAATCATCATAATATTTTGTTACAGTTTCACTACCTTGTTTTAAGTGTTGCAACTTCTTAATCATGTCACGAGTATAATAAGCAGGGACGAAAGTATGTCGCATGGCAAGTTTCAAATCATCCCAAGTAGTAGGTATATAATCAGGGTGTAACCGACAATATTCACTCCACCAAACCAAAGCATAACCAGTGAAAGAACCAACCGCAACCTTAACCTTTTTATGTTCATTGAAATTATGGGAAGCAAATATATTTTTTATGTCGAACTCCCATTCAATATATAAAGCAGGTTTAAAACGGCCATTAAATGGTGGTATAGATACATTAACCTGATCATGTGCATTTGGATGTTTGTGCACCTCTCGTGACGGTTGTGGTATTTGCAAAGGTGGTGGCACGTCTCCCGCGATCGACAAAGCTCTGATACCACTTGATAGAGGCGAGGGTCCCGATCTTTCGATGAGATGATGGATATCGCTTTGGTGGAAGTCGACTTTGACGATCCGACTACGAACGTGCGAGGACGTCGCGCCTTAGCAATCGCTAAACCAACTCCGAGAGGTTATTGACCACGCCGGAGCACGATCAACCTGACCACGAGGGTCTGTTTCCTGCGAGCAATCGAAGAACAAGCAAGAAACTAAGATTGCAATCTGGATATTGCGAATATAAGATGAAAGCTTTATTGATCAAGGTGGGGTTCTGTGACGCCTTTGTCTGGTCGTTGAACACAGACGAAGTACGCGAAGTTGCACCTATGGCGAACTTTTAATCTAAACAAAACCCAAAGTCTAAACGATGCCCTAAGGGCTGTATATATGGAGGAAGAGGGGGGGAATTTCGTGGCCCTTGGTGGAGGGGTCCGAAATCAACCCTATCTCTTGTTTCCCCACACATACGGACTCTAAAAATAGCCTATACTTATGTATTTCGAAATTACATGGGCCTGGCCCAATAATAAGGTGACGCAGCACCTAAAATAGCCTCGGGACGAAATTTATGAAGTGGCGTCTTGTATATTTCGTCCAAGGCTTCATGCACCCATTATGGTGGCTTCAAAGTCCTGAAATCATCACTTGTAACTCCGTTCTTGTTTCCCTTGCGCATGCCATCATCTCCATGCTTGTTCTTGCTCCAATGTTCATCCTTCTCCAAGCTAGGCCCTTCATTTGTAAGCAAAACAAATGTATCCAATTTAGGCAGCATCATATTCTCATGAACATTAGAATCATTACCAAGAAACGAAAGTACCTGGTAATTTAGTTGGCGTGCACGAGCTCTAGTAATTGGTCCAGTATGTATAGCAGCAGGGGCTGTGGGTGTAACAATTGTATTGATGTCCTCATCAAAGGTGGGGTTCTGTGACGCCTTTGTCTGGTCGTTGAACACAAACGAAGTATGCGAAGTTGCAGCTATGGCGAACTTTTAATCTAAACAAAACCCAAAGTCTAAACGGTGCCCAAAGGGCTGTATATATGGAGGAAGAGAGGGGGAATTTCGTGGCCCTTGGTGCAGGGGTCCGAAATCAACCCTATCTCTTGTTTCCCCACACATACGAACTCTAAAAATAGCCTCTACCTATGTATTTCGAAATTACATGGGCCTGGCCCAATAAAAAGGTGACGTAGCACCTATAATAGCCTCGGGACGAAATTTATGAAGTGGCATCTTGTATATTTCGTCCAAGGCTTCATGCACCCATTATGGTGGCTTCAAAGTCCTGAAATCATCACTTGTAACTCCGTTCTTGTTCCCCTTGCGCATGGCATCATCTCCATGCTTGTTCTTGCTCCAATGTTCATCCTTCTCCAAGCTAGGCCCTTCATTTGTAATCAAAACAAATGTATCCAATTTAGGCAGCATCATATTCTCATGAACATTAGAATCATTACCAAGAAATGGAAGTACCTGATAATTTAATTGGCGTGCGCGAGCTCTAGTAATTGGTCCCGTATATGTAGCAGTAGGGGCTGTGGGTGTAACAATGGTATTGATGTCCTCATCAGAAATGATGTCATGCGAAGGGGAACAAGAACGGATTTACAAGTGATGATTCCAGGACTTTGAAGCCACCATAATGCGTGCATGAAGCCTCGGACGAAATATACAAGATGCCACTTCATAAATTTCGTCCCGAGGCTATTATAGGTGCCGCGTCACCTTTTTATTGGGCCAAACCCATGTAATTTTGAAATACATAAGTATAGGCTATTTTTAGAGTCCGTATGTGTGGGGAAACAAGAGATAGGGTTGATTTCGGACCCCTCCACCATGGGCCACGAAATTCCCCCTCTCTTCCTCCATATATACAGCCCTTAGGGCACCGTTTAGACTTTGGGTTTTGTTTAGATTAAAAGTTCGCCATAGCTGCAACTTCGCGTACTTCGTTTGTGTTCAACGACCAGACAAACGCGTCACAGAACCCCACCTTGATCAATAAAGCTTTCATCTTATATTCGCAATATCCAGATTGCAATCTTAGTTTCTTGCTTGTTCTTCGTTTGCTCGCAAGAAATAGACCCTCGTGGTCAGGTTGATCATGCTCCGGCGTGGTCAATAACCTCTCGGAGTTGGTTTAGCGATTGCTAAGGCGCGACGTCCTCGCACGTTCGTAGTCGGATCGTCAAAGTCGACTTCCACCAAAGCGATATCCATCATCTCATCGAAAGACGGGACACCTTTGCCTCTATCAAGTGGTATCAGATTTCCAGGTTGCTCGGTGAGATTTTACAGTTTTTCGTAGTTTAGATCGAGTCTGTTCTTCATACCTATAGTCCACGAAAAAGCCATAAAAAAATTAGGGTTAGTTCATCCCATCCGAACCAATCTGAGCCTTGCATAATCTTTTCTGTATTTGCTTTGTTGAATTTGCGGTTTCATCGTCGTGTCCAGTTGCTGGTCTTAGCGTCTAGTCTTTTTGATGAGGACATCAATACCATTGTTACACCCACAGCCCCTACTGCTACATATACGGGACCAATTACTAGAGGTCGCGCACGCCAATTAAATTATCAGGTACTTTCGTTTCTTGGTAATGATTCTAATGTTCATGAGAATATGATGCTGCCTAAATTGGATACATTTGTTTTGCTTACAAATAAAGGGCCTAGCTTTTAGAAGGATGAACATTGGAGCAAGAACAAGCATGGAGATGATGCCATGCGCAAGGGGAACAAGAACGGAGTTACAAGTGATGATTTCAGGACTTTGAAGCCAGCATAATGGGTGCATGAAGCCATGGACCCAATATACAAGATGCCACTTCATAAATTTTGTCCCGAGGCTATTATAGGTGCTGCGTCACCTTTTTATTGGGCCATGCCCATGTAATTTCGAAATACATAAGTATAGGCTATTTTTAGAGTCCGTATGTGTGGGGAAACAAGAGATAGGGTTGATTTCGGACCCCTCCACCAAGGGCCACGAAATTCCCCCTCTCTTCCTCCATATATACAGCCCTTACGGCACCGTTTAGACTTTGGGTTTTGTTTAGATTAAAAGTTCGCCATAGCTGCAACTTCGCGTACTTCGTTTGTGTTCAACGACCAGACAAAGGCGTCACAGAACCCCACCTTGATCAATAAAGCTTTCATCTTATATTCGCAATATCCAGATTGCAATCTTAGTTTCTTGCTTGTTCTTCGTTTGCTCGCAGGAAACAGACCCTCGTGGTCAGGTTGATCGTGCTCCGGCGTGGTCAATAACCTCTCAGAGTTGGTTTAGCGATTGCTAAGGCGCGACGTCCTCGCACGTTCGTAGTCGGATCGTCAAAGTCGACTTCCACCAAAGCGATATCCATCATCTCATCGAAAGACGGGACACCTTTGCCTCTATCAAGTGGTATCAGATTTCCAGTTTGCTCGGTGAGATTATATAGTTTTTCGTAGTTTAGATCGAGTCTGTTCTTCATACCTATAGTCCACGAAAAAGCCAAAAAAAAATTAGGGTTAGTTCATCCCATCTGAACCAATCTGATCCTTGCATAATCTTTTCTGTATTTGCTTTGTTGAATTTGCGGTTGCATCGTCGTGTCCAGTTGCTGGTCTTAGCGTCTAGTCTTTTAGAGTTTCGAGTTTTGTTCACAGGTTGTCACGTCGCCGCTGCCATATATCACCACCGCATCATCATCGTCGTTGTTGCCATATACCACCACCACATATTCACCGCCAATCCGAATCCATATACGCCACCACATATCCGCCGCCATCACGCCCATCCGAGTTCACCTGCAACATATATCCGCCACCTGTCCGTGTTCCACCAGATTCATCTCCGCCACCAGTCCGAGTTCCACCAGATTCATCTCCGCCACCAGTCCTAGTCCGAGTCCAGTAATTGTTGCATTGTTCTCGGTTTCCAGATCACGCGACACTCCGAGTCGTGACAGAGAAGGACTCCCCAACTTCCGAGCCATCCGCAGAAGAAAAATAGTTCCAATTTCAAAAAAAAAACTAAGTCTGGAAAATTCTGGCTAGGTAGTTTTTAGACCATTTGTAGACTTTTTCAAAAAAAAATTTGTTGCGGAGCAAAAAAAAAGAGGAAAAAAAAGTGCAAAAAAAAGAGAAAAAAAATTCAGAGTGAGCTCCTCCCTTGTTTACGTGCCGAGCCGTGATTTTGTTGGTGTTCTAGGCTCGCGTCTCTAGCACGGTCTAGCCTAGGACCAGCACAGTACCGTCGTTGAGCGTTTATTCAACTTTGCATCTCTGAATTGATTATTGCTGACCCTTTTTGCTACCATATTATAAGCCTTCCCAGCTCCACATACATCTACGTCGTGCGTTTGACTCTCCCTGGTAATTGCTCTATCCAAGCTTTGAGAGTTTTGACTACAACGGTTGCCGATCACCGCCTGTTGCTGGGTAAGAACTGGTAAGAATTTGAGTTTTGCTTGACGGATTTGTGACACCAACCACCACCACTTGTTCGTAGTCTGTAGGATCATATTCTTGTGTGTTTCTATTGCTGCTAACCATGCTAGGATCACAAGCCGACGAGATTGACTGGGAGAATTTATCGAACAAGGAGCTTCATGATAAGTTTCAGCAAATGATGACTGAACAGGTGCAAGATGTGCTGAACAATTTTGAAGAGGCCATGGAGAAGATCACTGGCCTTGAGAAGACGTTCGAAACAAAGCTCGATAACAAGTTTAATGAATTGCTCGCGCGTCTTCCACCACCACCACCCGCTGCACCTAACGCACCTCTCCAACAACAACAACAACGACTACCTCCACGTCGCGAAACAGACCTCCGCTGAGCAAGTCGTGTTCCTCTTGCGTATGGCCAAACTGCTGGTGCTGCTGTTGATACTTCTGTGGCTCCTGCTGCTAATGCGGAGGAGGATGATTATGTGGGAGATTATGAGGATGAGGTTGATCAAAATCAGCATTACGTGCAGCCACCTGTACCACCACCAGCAGGTCGACCTCAGGTATATATTCGTAATGGTAGGCCTGCACCACCACCTCAGGTACGAGATGATGTCCATATTCCTAAACTGAAATTGAATATTCCATCATTTGAGGGTAGATATGTTCCTGATATATATCTTACTTGGAAGTTAGAAACTGAACAACGATTTACATGTTTACAATATCCTGAGGATAGATGAGTTGCTGCTGCTGTTTGTGCTTTCACTAGTTTTGCATGTGTATGGTGGTCTGAACATTGTAGATTATATCCTATTCCAACTTGATGAGGACATGACTACCTTGGATATGACCAAAAATATTGCATATATGCATATTTGTCAGGTGATTTCTAGTGCAAACTATTCAATAATCTATTTATGTTATCCAGAACAAAAATTGATGAGGACATGACTACCTTGGATATGACCAAAAATATTGCATATATGCATATTTGTCAGGTGATTTCTAGTGCAAACTATTCAATAATCTATTTATGTTATCCAGAACAAAAATACTTCACACACTTTTGTGTTTTGTCTAATTGTAGGTGTATGGGACATTTGTACAATCCACATATGAAGATAAGGAAGAAAGAGATGTTTATTTGCTGTCCAAAGAGTTCTCTCACGTCACTTTTGGCCCAAGAGAAGATAGAGTCCAAGTCTCTCACGTTCTGGATTCAGATTCGGACTGCACAGACACACCTGACTCAAAACGCACACAAGTTTTTCATACGTACTCCGAATTGGGTGATTCTTTTTTTGTTGGAAACTAGATTTCCTGCACTTTCCAACCCAATTGGAATCACCTTCAAATTCGTCCGGAGCGTTGAGTTGTGGACGAAACAATCTGGTGCTGCAGCAGAATCCGAGTCAAACTACAAGTCCAAAGGTGTTACATCACCTCCACTTGGGCCCATTGGCCTTGTACGACCTAGATTTAGTTTTAGGATGCCTTGGGACGTCCTCCCACCTCCTTGGCCGTCACCCCTTGCTCCTATATAAGTAGATCCATCTAGTAGCTTTTCGTTGGGATTTGTTTAGTTAAAAGTTAGCCATTGCGACTTCGTGTACTTCGTTTGTGTCCAACGACCAGACCAAGACCGCTTACGGATCCCCACCTTTATCAATACTTCATATATACCCGCAATATTCAGATTGCTTTTATCATATTCTTGCTTGTTCTTCTATTGCTTGCAGGAATAGACCTTCGTGGTCAGGTTGATTGTGCTCCAGCGTGGTCAATAACCTTTCGGAGTTGGTTTAGCGATTGCTAAGGCGCAACGTCGTGCACGTTTGTAGTCGGATCGTCAAAGTCATCTTCACCAAATCGATAGTTATCATCTCATCGAAAGATCGGGACACCCCCGCCTCTATCAAAAATACTTCACACATTTTTGTGTTTTGTCTAATTGCAGGTATATGGGACATTTGTACAATCCACATATGAAGATAAGGAAGAAAGAGATGTTTATTTGCTGTCCAAAAAGTTCTCTCACCTCACTTTTGGCCCTAGAGAAGATAGAGTCCAAGTTTCTCACGTTCTGGATTCAGATTCGGACTGCACAGACACACCTGACTCAAAACACACACAAGTTTTTCATACGGACTTCGAATTGGGTGATTCTTTTTTTGTTGGAAACTAGATTTCGTGCACTTTCCAACCCAGTTGGAATCACCTTCAA
Organism: Triticum aestivum; assembly: GCF_018294505.1. Taxonomy (NCBI): domain Eukaryota; kingdom Viridiplantae; phylum Streptophyta; class Magnoliopsida; order Poales; family Poaceae; genus Triticum; species Triticum aestivum. The sequence goes on along the minus strand of NW_025228246.1, from coordinate 18,773 downwards.
ATTCGTCCGGAGCGTTGAGTTGTGGACGAAACAATCCGATGCTGCAACAAAATCCAAGTCAAACTACAAGTCCAAAGGTGTTACATCACCTCCACTTGGGCCCATTGGCCTTGTACGACCTAGATTTAGTTTTAGGCTGCCTTGGGACGTCCTCCCACCTCCTTGGCCGCCACCCTTGCTCCTATATAAGTAGATTCATCTAGTAGCTTTTCCTTGGGATTTGTTTAGTTAAAAGTTAGCCATTGCAACTTTGTGTACTTCGTTTGTGTCCAACGACCGGACCAAGACCGCTTCCGGATCCCCACCATTATCAATACTTCATATATATTTGCGATATTCAGATTGCTTTATCATATTCTTGCTCGTTCTTCGATTGCTTGCAGGAATAGACCTTCGTGGTCAGGCTGACCGTGCTTCCAGCATCGTCAGTAACCTCAGGAGATTGGTTTAGCGATTGCTAAGGCGCAACGTCGTGCACGTTTGTAGTCGGATCGACAAACTCATCTCCACCAAATTGATAGTTATCATCTTATCGAAAGATCGGGACACCCCGCCTCTATCAAGTGGTATCAGTTTTCAGGTTGCTCGGTGAGAATTTCTAGTTTTTCCTAGATTAGATTTATTTTCTTACCTATTGTCCAAGAAAAAGCCACAGAACAAAAGTTAGATCTATTCATCCTTTGTCCTAGCCAGACTGAGCCTTTGCAATTTTCTTTTCATTGTTTGCATTATTGAATTATCGGTTGCATCGCCGTGTCGAGTTGCTGGTCTTAGTGTCTAGTTCCTTTAGAGTTTCGAGTTCTGTTCACATTAGTCACGCAGCCGCTGCATCATTATCCCATCCGCTGTCCACCATCCCATCCACCAATTTCCACCACGTTGATAGAGGCAAAGGTGTCCCGTCTTTCGATGAGATGATGGATTTCGCTTTGGTGGAAGTCGACTTTGACGATCCGACTACGAACGTGCGAGGACGTCGCGCCTTAGCAATCGCTAAACCAACTCCGAAAGGTTATTGACCACGCCGGAGCACGATCAACCTGACCACGAGGGTCTGTTTCCTGCGAGCAAACGAAGAACAAGCAAGAAACTAAGATTGCAATCTGGATATTGCGAATATAAGATGAAAGCTTTATTGATCAAGGTGGGGTTCTGTGACGCCTTTGTCTGGTCGTTGAACACAAACGAAGTACGCGAAGTTGCAGCTATGGCGAACTTTTAATCTAAACAAAACCCAAAGTCTAAACGATGCCCTAAGGGCTGTATATATGGAGGAAGAGGGGGAGAATTTCGTGGCCCTTGGTGGAGGGGTCCGAAATCAACCCTATCTCTTGTTTCCCCACACATACGGACTCTAAAAATAGCCTATACTTATGTATTTCGAAATTACATGGGCCTGGCCCAATAATAAGGTGACGCAGCACCTAAAATAGCCTCGGGACGAAATTTATGAAGTGGCGTCTTGTATATTTCGTCCAAGGCTTCATGCACCCATTATGGTGGCTTCAAAGTCCTGAAATCATCACTTGTAACTCCGTTCTTGTTTCCCTTGCGCATGCCATCATCTCCATGCTTGTTCTTGCTCCAATGTTCATCCTTCTCCAAGCTAGGTGATAGAGGCGGGGGTGTCCCGATATTTCGATGAGATGATAACTATCGATTTGGTGAAGATGACTTTGACGATCCGACTACAAACGTGCACGACGTTGCGCCTTAGCAATCGCTAAACCAACTCCGAAAGGTTATTGACCACGCTGGAGCACAATCAACCTAACCACGAAGGTCTATTCCTGCAAGCAATCGAAGAACAAGCAGGAATATGATAAAAGCAATCTGAATATTGCGAATATATATGAAGTATTGATAAAGGTGAGGATCCGTAAGTGGTCTTGGTCTGGTCGTTGGACACAAACGAAGTACACGAAGTTGCAATGGCTAACTTTTAACTAAACAAATCCCAAGGAAAAGCTACTAGATGGATCTACTTATATAGGAGCAAGGGGTGGCGGCCAAGGAGGTGGGAGGACGTCCCAAGGCAGCCTAAAACTAAATCTAGGTCTTACAAGGCCAATGGGCCCAAGTGGAGGTGATGTAACACCTTTGGACTTGTAGTTTGACTCGGATTCTGCTGCAGCATCAGATTGTTTCGTCCACAACTCAACGCTCCGGACGAATTTGAAGGTGATTCCAATTGGGTTGGAAAGTGCATAAAATCTAGTTTCCAACAAAAAAAGAATCACCCAATTCGGAGTCCGTATGAAAAACTTGTGTGCGTTTTGAGTCAGGTGTGTCTGTGCAGTCCAAATCTGAATCCAGAACGTGAGAGACTTGGACTCTATCTTCTCTTGGGCCAAAAGTGACGTGAGAGAACTTTTTGGACAGCAAATAAACATCTCTTTCTTCCTTATCTTCATATGTTGATTGTACAAATGTCCCATACACCTGCAATGAGACAAAACACAAAAGTGTGTGAAGTATTTTTGTTCTGGATAACATAAATAGATTATTGAATAGTTTGCACTAGAAATCACCTGAAAAATATGCATATATGCAATATTTTTGGTCATATCCAAGGTAGTCATGTCCTCATCATCCTCCCCTTCTTGAAAATAAAGCCGTCCTCGGCGTTGCTTAATCTGAAATGTGGCTAACAAAAGAGACAAGGTGTACATGTTGTATATGTATATGTCATCCATTTTTACTTCCCTTGATTTTTGCATATATGACACATGAATAGATGAGTAACTTGCATAGTTCATAAAATCTAAAGCCAAAAAATTAGCACAAGAAGTAGAAGGCATGAAAATATTGCAACTCAGTTTGCACATATAAGTGAAGCTCTTATTCATTTCAAAAGATTGACAATGTTCATCATTAAACCATCCCAACATTGGTGAATAAACCTTACTTGCATCAAATTTACATGCTACAACATGCTTAAATAAGCAAACACGCAATAAGTCATTCAACACAGAATCATCACCAAGATTAGAGGTCATATCAAAATGATTAAACATTGGTTCTTTTGCATCAATAGTTAATTCAATGGGTGCACTCAAAATTGTTGGTATTTCAGTTGTTTGATCACATGGCAAAGTCAAATTATCAACGTAGTCCTCTAAAATAGGTGGTGTGATCAAAGTAGTGGGTAGCTCATCAGATGGTGCATTCAAATTGACAAGGCATTCATCATTCTCATGTAGAGATGGAAGATCAGTACCTTTGTCATTACCTCTTATGATCAACTCAGATGATGTAGCCACTCTCGGGGGCGATGTGTCACATGGTGGAGGTGATGTAGTCCTGACAACAATGGATGTGGTTGTCATAGTATGCCTAGTAGTTGAAGGAACAATCATATCAACTCTTGGAATGTGCACCGTGCGCTTGTTCTCCTCGTGGCCAACACATCGTTTTATTTCCTGTTCAGCTTTGCAAGCAAGATGAAACAAATGGTCCATAGGATAACACTCTTCATGAATTAGTATCTCTTGAATATCACGGTTTAATCCTCCCCAAAATCTATCCATAAAATCATCTTCACTTTCTTCTAAAGAGGAATGCAACAAGGTAGTTTGTAAATCATCATAATATTTTGTTACAGTTTCACTACCTTGTTTTAAGTGTTGCAACTTCTTAATCATGTCACGAGTATAATAAGAAGGGACGAAAGTATGTCGCATGGCAAGTTTCAAATCATCCCAAGTAGTAGGTATATAATCAGGGTGTAACCGACAATATTCACTCCACCAAACCAAAGCATAACCAGTGAAAGAACCAACCGCAACCTTAACCTTTTTATGTTCATTGAAATTATGGGAAGCAAATATATTTTTTATGTCGAACTCCCATTCAATATATAAAGCAGGTTTAAAACGGCCATTAAATGGTGGTATAGATACATTAACCTGATCATGTGCATTTGGATGTTTGTGCACCTCTCGTGACGGTTGTGGTATTTGCAAAGGTGGTGGCACGTCTCCCGTGATCGACAAAGCCCATGAATTGACTCTGGATCCTGTCATGATTAGTAGAACAAGAAACAAAACCCAAAAATAATGTTTCTATAACTACTAGGATGTGGTGGTAAAACGCTCACAGTAAAGCAAATATCAGTGTCTTACAAGTTCTTACCATGCAGCAGACGGTGATCGGCAACCAGCGGTGTCAAGTAACTCCGAATATTGAGTAAAGCGATTGCCAGGGGAGCGTACGTATACACGGTGTAGAAATATGTGGAGCTGGGTTGGCTATATATGGTAGCAAAATATTAGCAATAATCAATTCAAAGATGCAATATTGAATAAACGCTCAACGACGGTACTGTGCTGGTCCTAGGCTAGACCGGACTAGAGACGCGAGCCTAGAACACTAATGAGGTCACATCGTAGCACAACTAGCATCAATGAAGGATACTAAGTAGCTCTGGACAGCAAGATATAAGTGAAGATCACAACGGCAGTAAAGATAATGAGGTGAAACAACAGCCAAGCAGGATATATCAACAACTTTGTCTCCAACTTTCCTCTGAAAAAGTTTGTGCCAATTTTTTTGTTTTTTTTTCTTCTCTTTTTTTTCCTCACACTTTTTTTTTCTTTCTCTCCTTTTTTTCTCTCTGACTTTTTTTTCTCCTTTTTTTTCTCGTTTTTTTCTCTCTTTTTTTCTCCCTCTTTCCAAAACAAACTAGATAAGATGCAGATTGGATCAAGTGAAGATGTGAACGATCTCAACTATTATTATGACAATGAATGGTGGGTAGCACGTGGTGGAAATTGATGGATGGGTGGTGGACAGCGGAAGAGATAATGATGCAGCGGTGGCGTGACTAATGTGAACAGAACTCGAAACTCTAAACGAACTAGGCACTAAGACCAGCAACTCGACACGACGATGCAACCGATAATTCAACTATGCAAGCAATGAAAAGAAAATTGCAAAGGCTCAGACTGGCTTGGACCAAGAATGAATAGATCTAACTCTTTTTTGTGGCTTTTTCTTGGACAATAGGTAAGAAAATAAATCTAATCTAGGAAAACTGGAAATTCTCACCGAGCAACCTGAAAACTGATACCACTTGATAGAGGCGGGGGTGTCCCGATATTTCGATGAGATGATAACTATCGATTTGGTGAAGATGACTTTGACGATCCGACTACAAACGTGCACGACGTTGCGCCTTAGCAATCGCTAAACCAACTCCGAAAGGTTATTGACCACGCTGGAGCACAATCAACCTAACCACGAAGGTCTATTCCTGCAAGCAATCGAAGAACAAGCAGGAATATGATAAAAGCAATCTGAATATTGCGAATATATATGAAGTATTGATAAAGGTGAGGATCCGTAAGTGGTCTTGGTCTGGTCGTTGGACACAAACGAAGTACACGAAGTTGCAATGGCTAACTTTTAACTAAACAAATCCCAAGGAAAAGCTACTAGATGGATCTACTTATATAGGAGCAAGGGGTGGCGGCCAAGGAGGTGGGAGGACGTCCCAAGGCAGCCTAAAACTAAATCTAGGTCTTACAAGGCCAATGGGCCCAAGTGGAGGTGATGTAACACCTTTGGACTTGTAGTTTGACTCGGATTCTGCTGCAGCATCAGATTGTTTCGTCCACAACTCAACGCTCCGGACGAATTTGAAGGTGATTCCAATTGGGTTGGAAAGTGCATAAAATCTAGTTTCCAACAAAAAAAGAATCACCCAATTCGGAGTCCGTATGAAAAACTTGTGTGCGTTTTGAGTCAGGTGTGTCTGTGCAGTCCAAATCTGAATCCAGAACGTGAGAGACTTGGACTCTATCTTCTCTTGGGCCAAAAGTGACGTGAGAGAACTTTTTGGACAGCAAATAAACATCTCTTTCTTCCTTATCTTCATATGTTGATTGTACAAATGTCCCATACACCTGCAATGAGACAAAACACAAAAGTGTGTGAAGTATTTTTGTTCTGGATAACATAAATAGATTATTGAATAGTTTGCACTAGAAATCACCTGAAAAATATGCATATATGCAATATTTTTGGTCATATCCAAGGTAGTCATGTCCTCATCACTAGGCCCTTCATTTGTAAGCAAAACAAATGTATCCAATTTAGGCAGCATCATATTCTCATGAACATTAGAATCATTACCAAGAAACGAAAGTACCTGGTAATTTAGTTGGCGTGCACGAGCTCTAGTAATTGGTCCAGTATGTATAGCAGCAGGGGCTGTGGGTGTAACAGTTGTATTGATGTCCTCATCATCCTCCCCTTCTTGAAATGAAGTCGTCCTCGACGGATGTTCATCTTCCTCACCCAAATAAGGCTTCAAATCTGCAATGTTAAAAGTGGGACTAACCCCAAAATCTGCAGGCAGCTCAAGTTTATATGCATTATCATTTATTTTCTCTAACACCTTAAAGGGACCATCAGCACGTGGCATTAACTTTGATTTGCGCAAATCAGGAAATCTATCCTTACGCAAATGTAACCAAACAAGATCTCCAGGTGCAAACACAACATGTTTTCTACCCTTATCTCCAGCAAGTTTATATTTAGCATTCATGCGCTCAATGTTTTCCTTAGTTAACTCATGCATTTTTAAAATCAATTCAGCACGTTGTTTAGCATCAAAATTAACCTTCTCCGAAGATGGAAGAGGCAACAAATCAATAGGTGCACGAGGTAGGAAACCATAGACAACTTCAAAAGGGCACATCTTAGTAGTAGAATGCAATGAACGATTATAAGCAAATTCAATATGAGGCAAGCATTCCTCCCACATTTTCTTATTATTCTTCAAAACAGCCCTAAGCATAGTAGACAACGTTCTATTGACTACTTCAGTTTGTCCATCAGTTTGGGGGTGACAAGTAGTACTAAAAAGCAGTTTAGTCCCCAACTTAGCCCATAAACATCTCCAAAAGTGGCTAAGAAATTTAGTATCACGATCTGAAACAATAGTATTTGGCACACCATGCAAGCGAATAATTTCACGAAAGAACAAATCAGCAACATTAACAGCATCATCGCTTTTATGACATGGTATAAAGTGTGCCATTTTCGAGAATCTATCCACGACAACAAATATGCTATCCCTCCCCTTCTTTGTTCGAGGTAAACCTAGAACAAAGTCCATAGATATATCCTCCCAAGGAACACTAGGTACAGGCAAAGGCATATATAAACCATGAGGATTGAGTCGTGACTTAGCTTTTTGACATGTAGTGCATCGAGCAATAAAACGCTCAACATCCCGTCTCATCTTTGGCCAAAAGAAATGTGTAGCAAGTACGTCCTCCGTCTTCTTCACGCCAAAGTGTCCCATTAATCCTCCTCCATGCGCCTCCTGCAACAACAAAAGACGAACGGAGCTAGCTGGAATGCATAGCTTGTTAGCACGAAACACAAATCCATCGTTAACGACAAACTTGTTCCACATTCTTCCTTCTTTACAATTCTGCATTGCATCTTTAAAATCAGCATCATGCACATATTGATCTTTGATGGTCTCCAAACCAAATATTTTGAAGTCAAGTTGTGAAAGCATAGTATAGCGACGAGACAAAGCATCAGCAATAACATTTTCTTTTCCCTTCTTGTGTTTAATGACATAAGGGAAAGTCTCAATGAATTCAACCCATTTAGCATGTCTACGATTCAGTTTAGCTTGACTTTTAATATGTTTCAAAGATTCATGATCAGAATGTATAACAAATTCTTTGGGCCATAAGTAATGTTGCCATGTTTCTAAAGTCCGAACAAGAGCATATAATTCTTTATCATAAGTAGAATAATTCAGACTAGGCCCACTCAATTTTTCAGAAAAGTATGCAACAGGTTTGCCATCTTGTAATAACACACCTCCTAATCCAATTCCACTAGCATCACATTCAAGCTCAAAAGTCTTATTAAAATCAGGAAGTTGGAGTAAAGGAGCATGTGTCAACTTATCTTTCAATACCGTGAAGGCTTCTTCCTGTGCGGTACCCCAAACAAAAGGCACATCCTTCTTTGTAAGCTCGTTGAGAGGTGCAGCAATGGTGCTGAAATCTCTCACAAAACGCCTATAGAATCCAGCGAGGCCAAGAAAACTCCTCACTTGTGTGACCGTTTTGGGCTGCGGCCAACTCTCAATAGCTTCAATCTTGGCTTTGTCAACTTCAATTCCCTGTGGAGTAACAACATAGCCAAGAAAATATACTCGGTCGGTGCAAAAGGTGCACTTCCCAAGGTTACCAAACAAACGTGCATCACGTAGAACAATAAAAACAGCACGTAAATGTTCCAAATGTTCTTCCAAAGATCTGCTATAAATCAGTATGTCATCAAAGTAAACTACCACAAATCGTCCAATGAAAGCACGTAAAACTTCGTTCATTAATCTCATGAAAGTACTAGGTGCATTAGTTAACCCAAAAGGCATGACTAACCACTCATATAATCCAAACTTAGTTTTAAATGCTGTTTTCCATTCATCTCCCAATTTCATACGAATTTGATGGTAGCCACTACGCAAATCAACTTTGGAGAATATTGTAGAGCCACTCAATTCATCAAGCATATCATCTAGCCTAGGAATAGGATGACGATAACGAATAGTAATATTATTAATGCCTCTACAATCAACACACATACGTGATGTACCATCCTTTTTCGGCTAGAATAATAGGAACATCACAAGGACTAAGGGATTCGCGTATATAACCTTTGTCGAGAAGCTCTTGTACTTGGCGCATAATCTCCTTCGTCTCCTCTGGATTGGTACGGTATGGTGCACGGTTTGGCAGTGAAGCACCGGGAATTAAGTCAATCTGATGCTCAATCCCTCGAATAGGCGGTAATCCCGGTGGCACGTCTTGTGGAAAGACGTCAGCGAACTCCTGCAAAATGTTAGTGACAGCAGGAGGCAAAGAGGAAGGCACGTCCTCGAATGAAAATAATGCCTCTTTGCACACAAAAGCATAGCAAACAGATTTGCTGAAATCTAGCTCATCAATATCAGATTTGGTGGCAAATAAACATGCACTTTTCAATTTAATTTCAGAAGCAACACTAGATGGTTTATTATTAGGCTTCATTTGTTGCTCAAATTCTTTTGCCACAATCTGATTTTCACTCTTATTCGTCTCCTGTTTTGCCTTATTAGCTCTATTAATATCATCTTTCAAAATTGAATCAGGAGTCATAGGAAGCAAAGTAATATTTTTATCCTTATGAACAAGAGTATAGTGATTGTTTCTACCATGGTGTACAGAATTTTTATCAAATTGCCATGGTCTACCAAGTAATAAGGAACATTCTTGCATAGGTACCACATCACAATCAACATAATCAGCATATGTAGATATACTAAAATGCACACGAACAGTACGTGTTACCTTAACCTTGCCGCTGTTGTTGAACCATTGGATGTAGTAAGGATGTGGATGTGGTCTTGTGGTGAGAGAAAGCTTCTCCACCATCTCCATGCTAGCCAAGTTGTTGCAGCTCCCTCCGTCTATGATGACGCGCACAGAACGTTCCTTCACAACTCCCTTGGTATGGAACAAATTGTGCCTCTGATTTTGCTCAGCTTGTGTGATCTGCACACTCAAAACACGTTGAGCAACTAAACATTCATACCTGTCAGCGTCTTCAGGAGCCATGTATTGCGTCTCATTATCAGAATCATCTCCACCATGTTCTTCACGTGTAATAAGAGCCAAAGTCTCCTCATCATAGTCACTAGCGGACTCATATCCACCATCCGCGGTAGCAATCATCACACGCGGAGATTTGCATTCTCTCGCATAATGACCTCCTCCCTTACAACGACGACAAATAATATCACTTGTGTGCCCTGTTGATGCTATGGAAGAAGAAGAACGCTGTGTAGGCCCCGCAGGTGCGCTCTTGGCAGATAATGGTGGTTGTGCATGTTTTCTTGTATCACGGCTGGAGGTGGCACCTGATGGAGGTGCTGGTGCAGTTGAAGTAGAAGATGCACGTGGTGTCCATGATGAAGGTCGGCCTGCAGAAAAGTTAGTTCGCCCCAATGCTTGTCGATCCTGCACTTCACGTTCAGCTTTACAAGCAAGATGGAATAAACGAGTGATATTAGTATACTCCTTATAGTCTAGAATGGTCTGAATCTCTCTATTTAATCCACCCAGAAAACGTGCAAGCATAGCTTCATTCTCCTCAACAATACCACATCTAATCATGCCAGTTTGTAATTCCTGATAATATTCTTCTACAGAATTTTTTCCTTGTCTTAAACGCTGCAATTTTTGAAGCAATTCACGTTGATAATATGGTGGAACCCAACGCGTACGCATAGCAGTTTTCAAAGCAGCCCAAGTAGTTGGAATAGGATATAATCTACAATGTTCAGACCACCATACACATGCAAAACTAGTGAAAGCACAAACGGCAGCAGCAACTCGTCTCTCCTCAGGATATTGTAAACATGTAAATCGTTGTTCAGTTTCTAACTCCCAAGTAAGATATATATCAGGAACATATCTACCCTCCAATGGTGGAATATTCAATTTCAGTTTCGGAATATGGACATCATCTCGTACCTGAGGTGGTGGTGCAGGCCTACCATTACGAATATATACCTGAGGTCGACCTGCTGGTGGTGGTACAGGTGGCTGCACGTAGTGTTGATTTTGATCAACCTCATCCTCATAGTCTCCCACATAATCATCCTCCTCCGCATCAGCAGCAGGAGCCACAGAAGTATCAACAGCAGCACCAACAGTTTGGCCAAACGCAAGAGGAACACGGCTTGCTCGGCGGAGGTCTGCTTCGCGACGTGGAGGTAGTCGTTGTTGTTGTTGTTGTTGGAGAGGTGCGTTAGCTGCAGCGGGTGGTGGTGGTGGAAGACGCGCGAGCAATTCATTAAACTTGTTATCGAGCTTTGTTTCGAACGTCTTCTCAAAGCCAGTGATCTTCTCCATGGCCTCTTCAAAATTGTTCAGCACATCTTGCACCTGTTCAGTCATCATTTGCTGAAACTTATCATGAAGCTCCTTGTTCGATAAATTCTCCCAGTCAATCTCGTCGGCTTGTGATCTTGGCATGGTTAGCAGCAATAGAAACACACAAGAATATGATCCTACAGACTACGAACAAGTGGTGGTGGTGGGTGTCACAAATCCGTCAAGCAAATCTCAAATTCTTACCAGTTCTTACCCAGCAGCAGGCGGTGATCGGCAACCGTTGTAGTCAAAAACTCTCAAAGCTTGGATAGAGCGATTACCAGGGAGAGTCAAACGCACGACGTAGATGTATGTGGAGCTGGGAAGGCTTATAATATGGTAGCAAAAAGGGTCAGCAATAATCAATTCAGAGATGCAAAGTTGAATAAACGCTCAACGACGGTACTGTGCTGGTCCTAGGCTAGACTGTGCTAGAGACGCGAGCCTAGAACACTAACAAAATCACGGCGCGGCACGTAAACAAGGGAAAAGCACACTCTGGAATTTTTTTTTTCGCTCTTTTTTTTTTGCGCTGCTTTTTTTTTGCGAAAAATCACTATAATGGCGAGTGTCTCAAAACTCTTCTTAGCTCAAACTGACTGGATGGGCACGAAATTTTTTTGACCAATTTTTTTTTACTGCCCGGACCCAAAAACTGGAAACGGGTCAAAAAAAACTTCCTATAATGGCACCTGTCTCAAAACACTCAGAAACACCTAAAAATAGGATAGCCAGAAAATTTTTCGAAAAATGCGTTTTCGAAAAATTTTGGGCCTAAACGGAGCGTGGCTACCCGATGATGATGGTGCGGCGGCGGCGTGACAACTTATGACCAGAACTCGAAACTCTAAAAGACTAGACTCTAAGACCAGCAACTAGACACGACGATGCAACCGCAAATTCAACAAAGCAAAACCCTAAAAAGATTATGCAAAGGCTCAGATTGGTTCGGATATGATGAACTAACCCTAATTTTTTTTTGTGGCTTTTTCGTGGACTGTAGGTATGAAGAACAGACTCGATCTAAACTACGAAAAACTGTAAAATCTCACCGAGCAACCTGGAAATCTGATACCACTTGATAGAGGCAAAGGTGTCCCGTCTTTCGATGAGATGATGGATATCGCTTTGGTGGAAGTCGACTTTCACGATCCGACTACGAACGTGCGAGGACGTCGCGCCTTAGCAATCGCTAAACCAACTCCGAGAGGTTATTGACCACGCCGGAGCACGATCAACCTGACCACGAGGGTCTGTTTCCTGCGAGCAAACGAAGAACAAGCAAGAAACTAAGATTGCAATCTGGATATTGCGAATATAAGATGAAAGCTTTATTGATCAAGGTGGGGTTCTGTGACGCCTTTGTCTGGTCGTTGAACACAAACGAAGTACGCGAAGTTGCAGCTATGGCGAACTTTCAATCTAAACAAAACCCCAAAGTCTAAACGATGCCCTAAGGGCTGTATATATGGAGGAAGAGGGGGGGAATTTCGTGGCCCTTGGTGGAGGGGTCCGAAATCAACCCTATCTCTTGTTTCCCCACACATACGGACTCTAAAAATAGCCTATACTTATGTATTTCGAAATTACATGGGCCTGGCCCAATAATAAGGTGACGCAGCACCTAAAATAGCCTCGGGACGAAATTTATGAAGTGGCATCTTGTATATTTCGTCCAAGGCTTCATGCACCCATTATGGTGGCTTCAAAGTCCTGAAATCATCACTTGTAACTCCGTTCTTGTTTTCCTTGCGCATGCCATCATCTCCATGCTTGTTCTTGCTCCAATGTTCATCCTTCTCCAAGCTAGGCCCTTCATTTGTAAGAAAAACAAATGTATCCAATTTAGGCAGCATCATATTCTCATGAATATTAGAATCATTACCAAGAAACGAAAGTACCTGGTAATTTAGTTGGCGTGCACGAGCTCTAGTAATTGGTCCAGTATGTATAGCAGCAGGGGCTGTGGGTGTAACAATTGTATTGATGTCCTCATCATTGCTTCCTATGACCCCTGATTCCATTTTGAAAGATGATATTAATAGAGCTAATAAAGCACAACAGGAGAAGAATAAGAGTGAAAATCAGATTGTGGCAAAAGAATTTGAGCAACAAATGAAGCCTAATAATAAACCATCTAGTGTTGCTTCTGAAATTAAATTGAAAAGTGCATGTTTATTTGCCACCAAATCTGATATTGATGAGCTAGATTTCAGCAAATCTGTTTGCTATGCTTTTGTGTGCAAAGAGGCATTATTTTCATTCGAGGACGTGCCTTCCTCTTTGCCTCCTGCTGTCACTAACATTTTGCAGGAGTTCGCTGACGTTTTTCCACAAGACGTGCCACCGGGATTACCGCCTATTCGAGGGATTGAGCATCAGATCGACTTAATTCCCGGTGCTTCACTGCCAAACCGTGCACCATACCGTACCAATCCAGAGGAGACGAAGGAGATTATGCGTCAAGTACAAGAGCTTCTCGATAAAGGTTATATACGCGAATCCCTTAGTCCTTGTGCTGTTCCTATTATTCTAGTGCCGAAAAAGGATGGTACATCACGTATGTGTGTTGATTGTAGAGGCATTAATAATATTACTATTCGTTATCGTCATCCTATTCCTAGGCTAGATGATATGCTTGATGAATTGAGTGGCTCTACAATATTCTCCAAAGTTGATTTGCGTAGTGGCTACCATCAAATTCGTATGAAATTGGGAGATGAATGGAAAACAGCATTTAAAACTAAGTTTGGATTATATGAGTGGTTAGTCATGCCTTTTGGGTTAACTAATGCACCTAGTACTTTCATGAGATTAATGAACGAAGTTTTACGTGCTTTCATTGGACGATTTGTGGTAGTTTACTTTGATGACATACTGATTTATAGCAGATCTTTGGAAGAACATTTGGAACATTTACGTGCTGTTTTTATTGTTCTACGTGATGCACGTTTGTTTGGTAACCTTGGGAAGTGCACCTTTTGCACCGACCGAGTATATTTTCTTGGCTATGTTGTTACTCCACAGGGAATTGAAGTTGACAAAGCCAAGATTGAAGCTATTGAGAGTTGGCCGCAGCCCAAAACGGTCACACAAGTGAGGAGTTTTCTTGGCCTCGCTGGATTCTATAGGCGTTTTGTGAGAGATTTCAGCACCATTGCTGCACCTCTCAACGAGCTTACAAAGAAGGATGTGCCTTTTGTTTGGGGTACCGCACAGGAAGAAGCCTTCACGGTATTGAAAGATAAGTTGACACATGCTCCTTTACTCCAACTTCCTGATTTTAATAAGACTTTTGAGCTTGAATGTGATGCTAGTGGAATTGGATTAGGAGGTGTGTTATTACAAGATGGCAAACCTGTTGCATACTTTTCTGAAAAATTGAGTGGGCCTAGTCTGAATTATTCTACTTATGATAAAGAATTATATGCTCTTGTTCGGACTTTAGAAACATGGCAACATTATTTATGGCCCAAAGAATTTGTTATACATTCTGATCATGAATCTTTGAAACATATTAAAAGTCAAGCTAAACTGAATCGTAGACATGCTAAATGGGTTGAACTCATTGAGACTTTCCCTTATGTCATTAAACACAAGAAGGGAAAAGAAAATGTTATTGCTGATGCATTGTCTCGCCGCTATACTATGCTTTCACAACTTGACTTCAAAATTGATAGAGGCAAAGGTGTCCCGTCTTTCGATGAGATGGTGGATTTCGCTTTGGTGGAAGTCGACTTTGACGATCCGACTACGAACGTGCGAGGACGTCGCGCCTTAGCAATCGCTAAACCAACTCCGAGAGGTTATTGACCACGCCGGAGCACGATCAACCTGACCACGAGGGTCTGTTTCCTGCGAGCAAACGAAGAACAAGCAAGAAACTAAGATTGCAATCTGGATATTGCGAATATAAGATGAAAGCTTTATTGATCAAGGTGGGGTTCTGTGACGCCTTTGTCTGGTCGTTGAACACAAACGAAGTACGCGAAGTTGCAGCTATGGCGAACTTTTAATCTAAACAAAACCCAAAGTCTAAACGATGCCCTAAGGGCTGTATATATGGAGGAAGAGGGGGAGAATTTCGTGGCCCTTGGTGGAGGGGTCCGAAATCAACCCTATCTCTTGTTTCCCCACACATATGGACTCTAAAAATAGCCTATACTTATGTATTTCGAAATTACATGGGCCTGGCCCAATAATAAGGTGACGCAGCACCTAAAATAGCCTCGGGACGAAATTTATGAAGTGGCGTCTTGTATATTTCGTCCAAGGCTTCATGCACCCATTATGGTGGCTTCAAAGTCCTGAAATCATCACTTGTAACTCCGTTCTTGTTTCCCTTGCGCATGCCATCATCTCCATGCTTTTTCTTGCTCCAATGTTCATCCTTCTCCAAGCTAGGCCCTTCATTTGTAAGCAAAACAAATGTATCCAATTTAGGCAGCATCATATTCTCATGAACATTAGAATCATTACCAAGAAACGAAAGTACCTGGTAATTTAGTTGGCGTGCACGAGCTCTAGTAATTGGTCCAGTATGTATAGCAGCAGGGGCTGTGGGTGTAACAATTGTATTGATGTCCTCATCATCCTCCCCTTCTTGAAATGAAGTCGTCCTCGACGGAAGTTCATCTTCCTCACCCAAATAAGGCTTCAAATCTGCAATGTTAAAAGTGGGACTAACCCCAAAATTTGCAGGCAGCTCAAGTTTATATGCATTATCATTTATTTTCTCTAACACCTTAAAGGGACCATCAGCACGTGGCATTAACTTTGATTTGCGCAAATCAGGAAATCTATCCTTACGCAAATGTAACCAAACAAGATCTCCAGGTGCAAACACAACATGTTTTCTGTGGCTCCTGCAATGGCTCTGATACCACTTGATAGAGGCAAAGGTGTCCCGTCTTTCGATGAGATGGTGGATTTCGCTTTGGTGGTATATGGATACGGATTCGAAGCGGTGGCGGATAAGCGGTGGTGGTAGATGGCAGGGGTGATGATGATGGTGCGGCGGCGGCGTGACAACTTATGACCAGAACTCGAAACTCTAAAAGACTAGACTCTAAGACCAGCAACTAGACACGACGATGCAACCGCAAATTCAACAAAGCAAAACCCTAAAAAGATTATGCAAAGGCTCAGATTGGTTCGGATATGATGAACTAACCCTAATTTTTTTTTTGTGGCTTTTTCGTGGACTGTAGGTATGAAGAACAGACTCGATCTAAACTACAAAAAACTCTAAAATCTCACCGAGCAACCTGGAACTCTGATACCACTTGATAGAGGCAAAGGTGTCCCGTCTTTCGATGAGATGGTGGATTTCGCTTTGGTGGAAGTCGACTTTGACGATCCGACTACGAACGTGCGAGGACGTCGCGCCTTAGCAATCGCTAAACCAACTCCGAGAGGTTATTGACCACGCCGGAGCACGATCAACCTGACCACGAAGGTCTGTTTCCTGCGAGCAAACGAAGAACAAGCAAGAAACTAAGATTGCAATCTGGATATTGCGAATATAAGATGAAAGCTTTATTGATCAAGGTGGGGTTCTGTGACGCCTTTGTCTGGTCGTTGAACACAAACGAAGTACGCGAAGTTGCAGCTATGGCGAACTTTTAATCTAAACAAAACCCAAAGTCTAAACGATGCCCTAAGGGCTGTATATATGGAGGAAGAGGGGGGGAATTTCGTCGCCCTTGGTGGAGGGGTCCGAAATCAACCCTATCTCTTGTTTCCCCACACATACGGACTCTAAAAATAGCCTATACTTATGTATTTCGAAATTACATGGGCCTGGCCCAATAATAAGGTGACGCAGCACCTAAAATAGCCTCGGGACGAAATTTATGAAGTGGCGTCTTGTATATTTCGTCCAAGGCTTCATGCACCCATTATGGTGGCTTCAAAGTCCTGAAATCATCACTTGTAACTCCGTTCTTGTTTCCCTTGCGCATGCCATCATCTCCATGCTTGTTCTTGCTCCAATGTTCATCCTTCTCCAAGCTAGGCCCTTCATTTGTAAGCAAAACAAATGTATCCAATTTAGGCAGCATCATATTCTCATGAACATTAGAATCATTACCAAGAAACGAAAGTACCTGGTAATTTAGTTGGCGTGCACGAGCTCTAGTAATTGGTCCAGTATGTATAGCAGCAGGGGCTGTGGGTGTAACAGTTGTATTGATGTCCTCATCACACGTGCTACGCACTGTTTATTGTCATAATCATAGTTGAGGTCACTCACATCTTCGCCTGATCGAATCTGCATCTTATCTAGTTTGTCTTGGAAAGAGGGAGAAAAAGAATATAAAGAAAAAAAAGAGAGAAAAAAGGAAAGAAAAAAAAAGAAAAAGAGGGAGAAGAAAAAGAAAAAAAAGCGTGAGAAAAAAAAGAGAGAAGAAAAAAAAATTGGATCTATCTAGAATCAATCTCGTACCTGAATTCGGATTGGAATCTGTTTTGCGCACTGTTCAGTAAAACAGGTGTATCTTCCTCATACGAAGTCCGTTTTGGCTCCGTGAGTACTCAAATTGAAGATAGCGATGAGCCGCATCTAAATAGTTGCAGAAGCTAGTTCAATATTTGACACCTCAAAATCGGCTTCTAAATAGGTCTTTTTGCCCTCCGAAGTTCGTGAACACAGCTTGTTCCAATTTTTTTAGGCCAGTTTTAGAATTCTTTGACTCCTCATATCAACTCGGAATTGAGTGATTCTTTTTGCATTGGAAAGCTTGAGTTAGAAGCATTCTTTTAAAGAATTTATCAGAAAATTGTCTCAAACTTTTCAAGAGGAAAGTTGGAGAGAGAGTTGTTGTATATCCTGCTTGGCAGTTGTTTTTCATCATTATCTTCACTGCCGTTGTGATCTTCACTTATATCTTGCTGTCAAGAGCTACTTAGTATCCTTCATTGATGCTAGTTGTGCTACGCCGTGACCTCATTAGTGTTCTAGGCTCGCGTCTCTAGTACGGTCTAGCCTAGGACCAGCACAGTATCGTCGTTGAGCGTTTATTCAACATTGCATCTTTGAATTGATTATTGCTAATCTTTTGCTACAATATATAGCCAACCTAGCTCCACATATTTCTACACCGTGTATACGTACGCTCCCCTGGCAATCGCTTTACTCAATATTCGGAGTTACTTGACACCGCTGGTTGCCGATCACCGCCTGCTGCATGGTAAGAACTTGTAAGACATTGATATTTGCTTTACTGTGAGCGTTTTACCACCACATCCTAGTAGTTATAGGAACATTATTTTTGGGTTTTGTTTCTTGTTCTACTAATTATGACAGGATCCAGAGTCAATTCATGGGCTTTGGCGATCGCGGGAGACGTGCCACCACCTTTGCAAATACCACAACCGTCACGAGAGGTGCACAAACATCCAAATGCACATGATCAGGTTAATGTATCTATACCACCATTTAATGGCCGTTTTAAACCTGCTTTATATATTGAATGGGAGTTCGACATAAAAAATATATTTGCTTCCCATAATTTCGATGAACATAAAAAGGTTAAGGTTGCGGTTGGTTCTTTCACTGGTTATGCTTTGGTTTGGTGGAGTGAATATTGTCGGTTACACCCTGATTATATACCTACTACTTGGGATGATTTGAAACTTGCCATGCGACATACTTTCGTCCCTGCTTATTATACTCGTGACATGATTAAGAAGTTGCAACACTTAAAACATGGTAGTGAAACTGTAACAAAATATTATGATGATTTACAAACTACCTTGTTGCATTCCTCTTTAGAAGAAAGTGAAGATGATTTTATGGATAGATTTTGGGGAGGATTAAAC
>NW_025228245.1:90482-94362 GCF_018294505.1 Triticum aestivum | reverse complement strand
CCAGGGTGTGTCTACGTGTCGGTCATCAACACTCGTGGTTTTTGTTGATTGTGACCCGTTCGTGGACTATTACTCATCGTTTTGGGGTCCCATAGCGATTTCCATTGTTGTTGAACCCCAAGGTGCACTTACGCGTCAGTCATCAACACTCGCGTGTTTGGTCGATTGTGACCCGTTTCGTGGACTATTACTCACCGTTTTGGGGTCCCGTAGTGATTTCCATAGTTATTGAACCCCAAGGTGCACTTACGTGTCGGTCATCAACACTCGCAGTTTTGGCCGATTCTGGCCCATTTCGTGGACTATTACTCACTGTTTTGGGGTCCCGGAGTGATTTCAGCGATTGACGAACCCCGGGGTGCGTCTGCTTGTCGGTGATCAACACTCGCGGTTTTTAGCGATTCTGACCCGTTTCGTGGACTATTAATTATTGTTTGGGGTCCCAGAGCAATTTCCATGGTTGTCGAATCCCAAGGAGTGCTTACGTGTTGGTTGTCAAGACTGGTAGTTCGGGCTGATTCTGACCCGTTTCTTGGACTATTACTCGGTTTTGAGGTCTCGAAGTGATTTCCACGATTGACGAACCCCAGGGTGTGTCTACGTGTCGGTCATCAACACTCGTGGTTTTTGTTGATTGTGACCCGTTCGTGGACTATTACTCACCGTTTTGGGGTCCCATAGCGATTTCCATAGTTGTTGAACCCCAAGGTGCACTTACATGTCAGTCATCAACACTCGCGTGTTTGGTCGATTGTGACCCGTTTCGTGGACTATTACTCACCGTTTTGGGGTCCCGTAGTGAGTTCCATAGTTATTGAACCCCAAGGTGCACTTACGTGTCGGTCATCAACACTCGCAGTTTTGGCCGATTCTGGCCCATTTCGTGGACTATTACTCATTGTTTTGGGGTCCCGGAGTGATTTCAGGGATTGACGAACCCCGGGGTGCGTCTGCTTGTCGGTCATCAACACTTGCGGTTTTTAGCGATTCTGACCCGTTTCGTGGACTATTAATTATTGTTTGGGTGTCCCAGAGCAATTTCCATGGTTGTCGAATCCCAAGGAGTGCTTACGTGTTGGTTGTCAAGACTCGTAGTTCGGGCCGATTCTGACCCGTTTCTTGGACTATTACTCGGTTTTGGGGTCTCGAAGTGATTTCCACGATTGACGAACTCCAGGGTGTGTCTACGTGTCGGTCATCAACACTCGTGGTTTTTGTTGATTGTGACCCGTTCGTGGACTATTACTCATCGTTTTGGGGTCCCATAGCGATTTCCATTGTTGTTGAACCCCAAGGTGCACTTACGCGTCAGTCATCAACACTCGCGTGTTTGGTCGATTGTGACCCGTTTCGTGGACTATTACTCACCGTTTTGGGGTCCCGTAGTGATTTCCATAGTTATTGAACCCCAAGGTGCACTTACGTGTCGGTCATCAACACTCGCAGTTTTGGCCGATTCTGGCCCATTTCATGGACTATTACTCACTGTTTTGGGGTCCCGGAGTGATTTCAGCGATTGACGAACCCCGGGGTGCGTCTGCTTGTCGGTGATCAACACTCGCGGTTTTTAGCGATTCTGACCCATTTCGTGGACTATTAATTATTGTTTGGGGTCCTAGAGCGATTTCCATGGTTGTCGAATCCCAAGGAGTGCTTACGTGTTGGTTGTCAAGACTGGTAGTTCGGGCTGATTCTGACCCGTTTCTTGGACTATTACTCGGTTTTGAGGTCTCGAAGTGATTTCCACGATTGACGAACCCCAGGGTGTGTCTACGTGTCGGTCATCAACACTCGTGGTTTTTGTTGATTGTGACCCGTTCGTGGACTATTACTCATCGTTTTGGGGTCCCATAGCGATTTCCATTGTTGTTGAACCCCAAGGTGCACTTACGCGTCAGTCATCAACACTCGCGTGTTTGGTCGATTGTGACCCGTTTCGTGGACTATTACTCACCGTTTTGGGGTCCCGTAGTGATTTCCATAGTTATTGAACCCCAAGGTGCACTTACGTGTCGGTCATCAACACTCGCAGTTTTGGCCGATTCTGGCCCATTTCGTGGACTATTACTCACTGTTTTGGGGTCCCGGAGAGATTTCAGCGATGGACGAACCCCGGGGTGCGTCTGCTTGTCGGTCATCAACACTTGCGGTTTTTAGCGATTCTGACCCGTTTCGTGGACTATTAATTATTGTTTGGGTGTCCCAGAGCAATTTCCATGGTTGTCGAATCCCAAGGAGTGCTTACGTGTTGGTTGTCAAGACTCGTAGTTCGGGCCGATTCTGACCCGTTTCTTGGACTATTACTCGGTTTTGGGGTCTCGAAGTGATTTCCACGATTGACGAACTCCAGGGTGTGTCTACGTGTCGGTCATCAACACTCGTGGTTTTTGTTGATTGTGACCCGTTCGTGGACTATTACTCATCGTTTTGGGGTCCCATAGCGATTTCCATTGTTGTTGAACCCCAAGGTGCACTTACGCGTCAGTCATCAACACTCGCGTGTTTGGTCGATTGTGACCCGTTTCGTGGACTATTACTCACCGTTTTGGGGTCCCGTAGTGATTTCCATAGTTATTGAACCCCAAGGTGCACTTACGTGTCGGTCATCAACACTCGCAGTTTTGGCCGATTCTGGCCCATTTCGTGGACTATTACTCACTGTTTTGGGGTCCCGGAGAGATTTCAGCGATTGACGAACCCCGGGGTGCGTCTGCTTGTCGGTCATCAACACTTGCGGTTTTTAGCGATTCTGACCCGTTTCGTGGACTATTAATTATTGTTTGGGTGTCCCAGAGCAATTTCCATGGTTGTCGAATCCCAAGGAGTGCTTACGTGTTGGTTGTCAAGACTCGTAGTTCGGGCCGATTCTGACCCGTTTCTTGGACTATTACTCGGTTTTGGGGTCTCGAAGTGATTTCCACGATTGACGAACTCCAGGGTGTGTCTACGTGTCGGTCATCAACACTCGTGGTTTTTGTTGATTGTGACCCGTTCGTGGACTATTACTCATCGTTTTGGGGTCCCATAGCGATTTCCATTGTTGTTGAACCCCAAGGTGCACTTACGCGTCAGTCATCAACACTCGCGGTTTGGTCGATTGTGACCCGTTTCGTGGACTATTACTCACCGTTTTGGGGTCCCGTAGTGATTTCCATAGTTATTGAACCCCAAGGTGCACTTACGTGTCGGTCATCAACACTCGCAGTTTTGGCCGATTCTAGCCCATTTCGTGGACTATTACTCACTGTTTTGGGGTCCCGGAGTGATTTCAGCGATTGACGAACCCCGGGGTGCGTCTGCTTGTCGGTGATCAACACTCGCGGTTTTTAGCGATTCTGACCCATTTCGTGGACTATTAATTATTGTTTGGGGTCCCAGAGCGATTTCCATGGTTGTCGAATCCCAAGGAGTGCTTACGTGTTGGTTGTCAAGACTGGTAGTTCGGGCTGATTCTGACCCGTTTCTTGGACTATTACTCGGTTTTGAGGTCTCGAAGTGATTTCCACGATTGACGAACCCCAGGGTGTGTCTACGTGTCGGTCATCAACACTCGTGGTTTTTGTTGATTGTGACCCGTTCGTGGACTATTACTCACCGTTTTGGGGTCCCATAGCGATTTCCATAGTTGTTGAACCCCAAGGTGCACTTACATGTCTGTCATCAACACTCGCGTGTTTGGTCGATTGTGACCCGTTTCGTGGACTATTACTCACCGTTTTGGGGTCCCGTAGTGAGTTCCATAGTTATTGAACCCCAAGGTGCACTTACGTGTCGGTCATCAACACTCGCAGTTTTGGCCGATTCTGGCCCATTTCGTGGACTATTACTCATTGTTTTGGGGTCCCGGAGTGATTTCAGGGATTGACGAACCCCGGGGTGC
>NW_025228245.1:89070-89979 GCF_018294505.1 Triticum aestivum | reverse complement strand
TCATCAACACTCGCATGTTTTGTCGATTGTGACCTGTTTCATGGACTATTACTCACCGTTTTGGGGTCCCGTAGCAATTTCCATAGTTGTTGAACACCAAGGTGCACTTACGTGTCGGTCATCAACACTCGCGTTTTTTGTCGATTGTGACCCGTTTCATGGACTATTACTCACCGTTTTGGGGTCCCGTAGTGATTTCCATAGTTATTGAACCCCAAGGTGCACTTACGTGTCGGTCATCAACACTCGCAGTTTTGGCCGATTCTGGCCCATTTCGTGGACTATTACTCACTATTTTGGGGTCCCGGAGAGATTTCAGCAATTGACGAACCCCGGGGTGCGTCTGCTTGTCGGTCATCAACACTTGCGGTTTTTAGCGATTCTGACCCGTTTCGTGGACTATTAATTATTGTTTGGGTGTCCCAGAGCAATTTCCATGGTTGTCGAATCCCAAGGAGTGCTTACGTGTTGGTTGTCAAGACTCGTAGTTCGGGCCGATTCTGACCCGTTTCTTGGACTATTACTCGGTTTTGGGGTCTCGAAGTGATTTCCACCATTGACGAACTCCAGGGTGTGTCTACGTGTCGGTCATCAACACTCGTGGTTTTTGTTGATTGTGACCCGTTCGTGGACTATTACTCATCGTTTTGGGGTCCCATAGCGATTTCCATTGTTGTTGAACCCCAAGGTGCACTTACGCGTCAGTCATCAACACTCGCGTGTTTGGTCGATTGTGACCCGTTTCGTGGACTATTACTCACCGTTTTGGGGTCCCGTAGTGATTTCCATAGTTATTGAACCCCAAGGTGCACTTACGTGTCGGTCATCAACACTCGCAGTTTTGGCCGATTCTGGCCCATTTCGTGGACTATTACTCACTGTTTTGGGGTCCCGGAGTGATTTCAGCGA
>NW_025228245.1:82191-84956 GCF_018294505.1 Triticum aestivum | reverse complement strand
TGTGACCTGTTTCATTGACTATTACTCACCGTTTTGGGGTGCCGTAGCAATTTCCATAGTTGTTGAACCCCAAGGTGCACTTACGTGTCGGTCATCAACACTCGCGTTTTGTGTCGATTGTGACCCGTTTCGTGGACTATTACTCACCGTTTTGGGGTCCCGTAGTGATTTCCATAGTTATTGAACCCCAAGGTGCACTTACGTGTCGGTCATCAACACTCGCAGTTTTGGCCGATTCTGGCCCATTTCATGGACTATTCACTCACTGTTTTGGGGTCCCGGAGAGATTTCAGCGATTGACGAACCCCGGGGTGCGTCTACTTGTCGGTCATCAACACTTTCGGTTTTTAGCGATTCTGACCCGTTTCGTGGACTATTAATTATTGTTTGGGTGTCCCAGAGCAATTTCCATGGTTGTCGAATCCCAAGGAGTGCTTACGTGTTGGTTGTCAAGACTCGTAGTTCGGGCCGATTCTGACCCGTTTCTTGGACTATTACTCGGTTTTGGGGTCTCGAAGTGATTTCCATGATTGACGAACTCCAGGGTGTGTCTACGTGTTGGTCATCAACACTCGTGGTTTTTGCTGATTGCGACCCGTTCGTGGACTATTACTCACCGTTTTGGGGTCCCATAGCGATTTCCATTGTTGTTGAACCCCAAGGTGCACTTACGCGTCAGTCATCAACACTCGCGTGTTTGGTCGATTGTGACCCGTTTCGTGGACTATTACTCACCGTTTTGGGGTCCCGTAGTGATTTCCATATTTATTGAACCCCAAGGTGCACTTACGTGTCGGTCATCAACACTCGCAGTTTTGGCCGATTCTGGCCCATTTCGTGGACTATTACTCACTGTTTTGGGGTCCCGGAGTGATTTCAGCGATTGACGAACCCCGGGGTGCGTCTGCTTGTCGGTGATCAACACTCGCGGTTTTTAGCGATTCTGACCCATTTCGTGGACTATTAATTATTGTTTGGGGTCCCAGAGCGATTTCCATGGTTGTCGAATCCCAAGGAGTGCTTACGTGTTGGTTGTCAAGACTGGTAGTTCGGGCTGATTCTGACCCGTTTCTTGGACTATTACTCGGTTTTGAGGTCTCGAAGTGATTTCCACGATTGACGAACCCCAGGGTGTGTCTACGTGTCGGTCATCAACACTCGTGGTTTTTGTTGATTGTGACCCGTTCGTGGACTATTACTCACCGTTTTGGGGTCCCATAGCGATTTCCATAGTTGTTGAACCCCAAGGTGCACTTACATGTCAGTCATCAACACTCGCGTGTTTGGTCGATTGTGACCCGTTTCGTGGACTATTACTCACCGTTTTGGGGTCCCGTAGCAATTTCCATAGTTATTGAACCCCAAGGTGCACTTACGTGTCGGTCATCAACACTCGCAGTTTTGGCCGATTCTGGCCCATTTCGTGGACTATTACTCATTGTTTTGGGGTCCCGGAGTGATTTCCATAGTTATTGAACCCCAAGGTGCACTTACGTGTCGGTCATCAACACTCGCAGTTTTGGCCGATTCTGGCCCATTTCGTGGACTATTACTCACTGTTTTGGGGTCCTGGAGAGATTTCAGCGATTGACGAACCCCGGGGTGCGTCTGCTTGTCGGTCATCAACACTTGCGGTTTTTAGCGATTCTGACCCGTTTCGTGGACTATTAATTATTGTTTGGGTGTCCCAGAGCAATTTCCATGGTTGTCGAATCCCAAGGAGTGCTTACGTGTTGGTTGTCAAGACTCGTAGTTCGGGCCGATTCTGACCCGTTTCTTGGACTATTACTCGGTTTTGGGGTCTCGAAGTGATTTCCACGATTGACGAACTCCAGGGTGTGTCTACGTGTCGGTCATCAACACTCGTGGTTTTTGTTGATTGTGACCCGTTCGTGGACTATTACTCATCGTTTTGGGGTCCCATAGCGATTTCCATTGTTGTTGAACCCCAAGGTGCACTTACGCGTCAGTCATCAACACTCGCGGTTTGGTCGATTGTGACCCGTTTCGTGGACTATTACTCACCGTTTTGGGGTCCCGTAGTGATTTCCATAGTTATTGAACCCCAAGGTGCACTTACGTGTCGGTCATCAACACTCGCAGTTTTGGCCGATTCTGGCCCATTTCGTGGACTATTACTCACTGTTTTGGGGTCCCGGAGTGATTTCAGCGATTGACGAACCCCGGGGTGCGTCTGCTTGTCGGTGATCAACACTCGCGGTTTTTAGCGATTCTGACCCATTTCGTGGACTATTAATTATTGTTTGGGGTCCCAGAGCGATTTCCATGGTTGTCGAATCCCAAGGAGTGCTTACGTGTTGGTTGTCAAGACTGGTAGTTCGGGCTGATTCTGACCCGTTTCTTGGACTATTACTCGGTTTTGAGGTCTCGAAGTGATTTCCACGATTGACGAACCCCAGGGTGTGTCTACGTGTCGGTCATCAACACTCGTGGTTTTTGTTGATTGTGACCCGTTCGTGGACTATTACTCACCGTTTTGGGGTCCCATAGCGATTTCCATAGTTGTTGAACCCCAAGGTGCACTTACATGTTAGTCATCAACACTCGCGTGTTTGGTCGATTGTGACCCGTTTCGTGGACTATTACTCACCGTTTTGGGGTCCCATAGTGAGTTCCATAGTTATTGAACCCCAAGGTGCACTTACGTGTCGGTCATCAACACTTGCAGTTTTGGCCGATTCTGGCCCATTTCGTGGACTATTACTCATTGTTTTGGGGTCCCGGAGTGATTTCAGGGATTGACG
>NW_025228245.1:80436-81105 GCF_018294505.1 Triticum aestivum | reverse complement strand
ATTACTCACTGTTTTGGGGTCCCGGAGTGATTTCAGCGATTGACGAACCCCGGGGTGCGTCTGCTTGTCGGTGATCAACACTCGCGGTTTTTAGCGATTCTGACCCGTTTCGTGGACTATTAATTATTGTTTGGGGTCCCAGAGCGATTTCCATGGTTGTCGAATCCCAAGGAGTGCATACGTGTTGGTTGTCAAGACTGGTAGTTCGGGCTGATTCTGACCCGTTTCTTGGACTATTACTCGGTTTTGAGGTCTCGAAGTGATTTCCACGATTGACGAACCCCAGGGTGTGTCTACGTGTCGGTCATCAACACTAGTGGTTTTTGTTGATTGTGACCCGTTCGTGGACTATTACTCACCGTTTTGGGGTCCCATAGCGGTTTCCATAGTTGTTGAACCCCAAGGTGCACTTACATGTCAGTCATCAACACTCGCGTGTTTGGTCGATTGTGACCCGTTTCGTGGACTATTACTCACTGTTTTGGGGTCCCGTAGTGAGTTCCATAGTTATTGAACCCCAAGGTGCACTTATGTGTCGGTCATCAACACTCGCAGTTTTGGCCGATTCTGGCCCATTTCATGGACTATTACTCATTGTTTTGGGGTCCCGGAGTGATTTCAAGGATTGACGAACCCCAGGGTGCGTCTATGTGTCGGTCATCAACAATC
>NW_025228245.1:76457-77073 GCF_018294505.1 Triticum aestivum | reverse complement strand
GTCAGTCATCAACACTCGCATGTTTGGTCGATTGTGACCCGTTTCGTGGACTATTACTCACCGTTTTGGGGTCCCGTAGTGATTTCCATAGTTATTGAACCCCAAGGTGCACTTACGTGTCGGTCATCAACACTCGCAGTTTTGGCCGATTCTGGCCCATTTCGTGGACTATTACTCACGGTTTTGGGGTCCCGGAGTGATTTCAGCGATTGACGAACCCCGGGGTGCGTCTGCTTGTCGGTGATCAACACTCGCGGTTTTTAGCGATTCTGACCCGTTTCGTGGACTATTAATTATTGTTTGGGGTCCCAGAGCGATTTCCATGGTTGTCGAATCCCAAGGAGTGCTTACGTGTTGGTTGTCAAGACTGGTAGTTCGGGCTGATTCTGACCCGTTTCTTGGACTATTACTCGGTTTTGAGGTCTCGAAGTGATTTCCACGATTGACGAACCCCAGGGTGTGTCTACGTGTCGGTCATCAACACTAGTGGTTTTTGTTGATTGTGACCCGTTCGTGGACTATTACTCACCGTTTTGGGGTCCGATAGCGATTTCCATAGTTGTTGAACCCCAAGGTGCACTTACATGTCAGTCATCAACACTCGCGTGTTTGGTCG
>NW_025228245.1:71159-72104 GCF_018294505.1 Triticum aestivum | reverse complement strand
GGTGCACTTACGTGTCGGTCATCAACAATCGCAGTTTTGGCCGATTCTGGCCCGTTTCATGGACTATTCACTCACCGTTTTGAGGTCCCATAGCGATTTCCATAGTTGTTGAACCCCAAGGTGCACTTACGCGTCAGTCATCAACACTCGCATGTTTGGTCCATTGTGACCCGTTTCGTGGACTATTACTCACCGTTTTGGGGTCCCGTAGTGATTTCCATAGTTATTGAACCCCAAGGTGCACTTACGTGTCGGTCATCAACACTCGCAGTTTTGGCCGATTCTGGCCCATTTCGTGGACTATTACTCACTGTTTTGGGGTCCCGGAGTGATTTCAGCGATTGACGAACCCCGGGGTGCGTCTGCTTGTCGGTGATCAACACTCGCGGTTTTTAGCGATTCTGACCCGTTTCGTGGACTATTAATTATTGTTTGGGGTCCCAGAGCGATTTCCATGGTTGTCGAATCCCAAGGAGTGCTTACGTGTTGGTTGTCAAGACTGGTAGTTCGGGCTGATTCTGACCCGTTTCTTGGACTATTACTCGGTTTTGAGGTCTCAAAGTGATTTCCACGATTGACGAACCCCAGGGTGTGTCTACGTGTCGGTCATCAACACTAGTGGTTTTTGTTGATTGTGACCCGTTCGTGGACTATTACTCACCGTTTTGGGGTCCCATAGCGATTTCCATAGTTGTTGAACCCCAAGGTGCACTTACATGTCAGTCATCAACACTCGCGTGTTTGGTCGTTTGTGACCCGTTTCGTGGACTATTACTCACCGTTTTGGGGTCCCGTAGTGAGTTCCATAGTTATTGAACCCCAAGGTGCACTTACGTGTCGGTCATCAACACTCACAGTTTTGGCCGATTCTGGCCCATTTCGTGGACTATTACTCATTGTTTTGGGGTCCCGGAGTGATTTCAGGGATTGACGAACCCCGGGGTG
>NW_025228245.1:68849-71149 GCF_018294505.1 Triticum aestivum | reverse complement strand
TTGACTATTACTCACCGTTTTGGGGTCCCGTAGCAATTTCCATAGTTGTTGAACCCCAAGGTGCACTTATGTGTCGGTCATCAACACTCGCGTTTTGTGTCGATTGTGACCCGTTTCGTGGACTATTACTCACCGTTTTGGGGTCCCGTAGTGATTTCCGTAGTTATTGAACCCCAAGGTGCACTTACGTGTCGGTCATCAACACTCGCAGTTTTGGCCGATTCTGGCCCATTTCATGGACTATTCACTCATTGTTTTGGGGTCCCGGAGAGATTTCAGCGATTGACGAACCCCGGGGTGCGTCTACTTGTCGGTCATCAACACTTTCGGTTTTTAGCGATTCTGACCCGTTTCGTGGACTATTAATTATTGTTTGGGTGTCCCAGAGCAATTTCCATGGTTGTCGAATCCCAAGGAGTGCTTACGTGTTGGTTGTCAAGACTCGTAGTTCGGGCCGATTCTGACCCGTTTCTTGGACTATTACTCGGTTTTGGGGTCTCGAAGTGATTTCCATGATTGACGAACTCCAGGGTGTGTCTACGTGTTGGTCATCAACACTCGTGGTTTTTGCTGATTGTGACCCATTCGTGGACTATTACTCACCGTTTTGGGGTCCCATAGCGATTTCCATTGTTGTTGAACCCCAAGGTGCACTTACGCGTCAGTCATCAACACTCGCGTGTTTGGTCGATTGTGACCCGTTTCGTGGACTATTACTCACCGTTTTGGGATCCCGTAGTGATTTCCATAGTTATTGAACCCCAAGGTGCACTTACGTGTCGGTCATCAACACTCGCAGTTTTGGCCGATTCTGGCCCATTTCGTGGACTATTACTCACTGTTTTTGGGTCCCGGAGTGATTTCAGCGATTGACGAACCCCGGGGTGCGTCTGCTTGTCGGTGATCAACACTCGCGGTTTTTAGCGATTCTGACCCGTTTCGTGGACTATTAATTATTGTTTGGGGTCCCAGAGCGATTTCCATGGTTGTCGAATCCCAAGGAGTGCATACGTGTTGGTTGTCAAGACTGGTAGTTCGGGCTGATTCTGACCCGTTTCTTGGACTATTACTCGGTTTTGAGGTCTCGAAGTGATTTCCACGATTGACGAACCCCAGGGTGTGTCTACGTGTCGGTCATCAACACTAGTGGTTTTTGTTGATTGTGACCCGTTCGTGGACTATTACTCACCGTTTTGGGGTCCCGTAGCGATTTCCATAGTTGTTGAACCCCAAGGAGCACTTACGTGTCAGTCATCAACACTCGCATGTTTTGTCGATTGTGACCTGTTTCATGGAGTATTACTCACCGTTTTGGGGTCCCGTAGCAATTTCCATAGTTGTTGAACCCCAAGGTGCACTTACGTGTCGGTCATCAACACTCGCGTTTTTTGTCGATTGTGACCCGTTTCGTGGACTATTACTCACTGTTTTGGGGTCCCGTAGTGATTTCAGCGATTGACGAACCCCGGGGTGCGTCTGCTTGTCGGTGATCAACACTCGCGGTTTTTAGCGATTCTGACCAGTTTCGTGGACTATTAATTATTGTTTGGGGTCCCAGAGCGATTTCCATGGTTGTCGAATCCCAAGGAGTGCTTACGTGTTGGTTGTCAAGACTGGTAGTTCGGGCTGATTCTGACCCGTTTCTTGGACTATTACTCGGTTTTGAGGTCTCGAAGTGATTTCCACGATTGACGAACCCCAGGGTGTGTCTACGTGTCGGTCATCAACACTAGTGGTTTTTGTTGATTGTGACCCGTTCGTGGACTATTACTCACCGTTTTGGGGTCCGATAGCGATTTCCATAGTTGTTGAACCCCAAGGTGCACTTACATGTCAGTCATCAACACTCGCGTGTTTGGTCGTTTGTGACCCGTTTCGTGGACTATTACTCACCGTTTTGGGGTCCCGTAGTGAGTTCCATAGTTATTGAACCCCAAGGTGCACTTACGTGTCGGTCATCAACACTCACAGTTTTGGCCGATTCTGGCCCATTTCGTGGACTATTACTCATTGTTTTGGGGTCCCGGAGTGATTTCAGGGATTGACGAACCCCGGGGTGTGTCTATGTGTCGGTCATCAACACTCGCGGTTTTTGTCGATTGTGACCCATTCGTGGACTATTACTCACCGTTTTGGGGTCCCGTAGCGATTTCCATAGTTGTTGAACACCAAGGTGCACTTACGTGTCAGTCATCAACACTCGCATGTTTTGTCGATTGTGACCTGTTTCATTGACTATTACTCACCGTTTTGGGGTCCCGTAGCAATTTCCATAGTTGTTGAACCCCAAGGTGCACTTA
>NW_025228245.1:68001-68435 GCF_018294505.1 Triticum aestivum | reverse complement strand
GCACTTACGTGTCGGTCATCAACACTCGCGTTTTTTGTCGATTGTGACCCGTTTCGTGGACTATTACTCACTGTTTTGGGGTCCCGTAGTGATTTCAGCGATTGACGAACCCCGGGGTGCGTCTGCTTGTCGGTGATCAACACTCGCGGTTTTTAGCGATTCTGACCAGTTTCGTGGACTATTAATTATTGTTTGGGGTCCCAGAGCGATTTCCATGGTTGTCGAATCCCAAGGAGTGCTTACGTGTTGGTTGTCAAGACTGGTAGTTCGGGCTGATTCTGACCCGTTTCTTGGACTATTACTCGGTTTTGAGGTCTCGAAGTGATTTCCACGATTGACGAACCCCAGGGTGTGTCTACGTGTCGGTCATCAACACTAGTGGTTTTTGTTGATTGTGACCCGTTCGTGGACTATTACTCACCGTTTTGGGGTCC
>NW_025228245.1:67201-67991 GCF_018294505.1 Triticum aestivum | reverse complement strand
ATTGTGACCCGTTTCGTGGACTATTACTCACCGTTTTGGGGTCCCGTAGTGATTTCCATAGTTATTGAACCCCAAGGTGCACTTACGTGTCGGTCATCAACACTCGCAGTTTTGGCCGATTCTGGCCCATTTCGTGGACTATTACTCACTGTTTTGGGGTCCCGGAGTGATTTCAGCGATTGACGAACCCCGGGGTGCGTCTGCTTGTCGGTGATCAACACTCGCGGTTTTTAGCGATTCTGACCCGTTTCGTGGACTATTAATTATTGTTTGGGGTCCCAGAGCGATTTCCATGGTTGTCGAATCCCAAGGAGTGCTTACGTGTTGGTTGTCAAGACTGGTAGTTCGGGCTGATTCTGACCCGTTTCTTGGACTATTACTCGGTTTTGAGGTCTCGAAGTGATTTCCACGATTGACGAACCCCAGGGTGTGTCTACGTGTCGGTCATCAACACTAGTGGTTTTTGTTGACTGTGACCCGTTCGTGGACTATTACTCACCGTTTTGGGGTCCCATAGCGATTTCCATAGTTGTTGAACCCCAAGGTGCACTTACATGTCAGTCATCAACACTCGCGTGTTTGGTCGTTTGTGACCCGTTTCGTGGACTATTACTCACCGTTTTGGGGTCCCGTAGTGAGTTCCATAGTTATTGAACCCCAAGGTGCACTTACGTGTCGGCCATCAACACTCACAGTTTTGGCCGATTCTGGCCCATTTCGTGGACTATTACTCATTGTTTTGGGGTCCCGGAGTGATTTCAGGGATTGACGAACCCCGGGGTGTGTCTAT
>NW_025228245.1:66610-66967 GCF_018294505.1 Triticum aestivum | reverse complement strand
TTCGTGGACTATTACTCACCGTTTTGGGGTCCCGTAGCGATTTCCATAGTTGTTGAACACCAAGGTGCACTTACGTGTCAGTCATCAACACTCGCATGTTTTGTCGATTGTGACCTGTTTCATTGACTATTACTCACCGTTTTGGGGTCCCGTAGCAATTTCCATAGTTGTTGAACCCCAAGGTGCACTTACGTGTCGGTCATCAACACTCGCGTTTTGTGTCGATTGTGACCCGTTTCGTGGACTATTACTCACCGTTTTGGGGTCCCGTAGTGATTTCCGTAGTTATTGAACCCCAAGGTGCACTTACGTGTCGGTCATCAACACTCGCAGTTTTGGCCGATTCTGGCCCATTTC
>NW_025228245.1:45033-62718 GCF_018294505.1 Triticum aestivum | reverse complement strand
GTGTTTGGTCGATTGTGACCCGTTTCATGGACTATTACTCACCGTTTTGGGGTCCCGTAGTGATTTCCATAGTTATTGAACCCCAA
The DNA here is from genome assembly GCF_018294505.1 of Triticum aestivum. Lineage (NCBI taxonomy): Eukaryota > Viridiplantae > Streptophyta > Magnoliopsida > Poales > Poaceae > Triticum > Triticum aestivum. The sequence goes on along the minus strand of NW_025228245.1, from coordinate 62,632 downwards.
GGTGCACTTACGTGTCGGTCATCAACACTCGCAGTTTTGGCCGATTCTGGCCCATTTCCTGGGCTATTACTCATTGTTTTGGGGTCCCGGTGTGATTTCAGCGATTGACGAACCCCGGGGTGCGTCTACGTGTCGGTCATCAACACTCGCGGTCTTTAGCGATTCTGACCCGTTTCGTGGACTATTAATTATTGTTTGGGTGTCCCAGTGCGATTTCCATGGTTGTCGAATCCCAAGGAGTGCTTATGTGTTGGTTGTCAAGACTCGTAGTTCCAGCCGATTTTGACCCGTTTCTTGGACTATTACTCGGTTTTGGGGTCTCGAAGTGATTTCCACGATTGACGAACCCCAGGGTGTGTCTACGTGTCGGTCATCACCATTCGCGGTTTTTGTTGATTGTGACCCGTTCGTGGACTATTACTCACCGTTTTGGGGTCCCGTAGCGATTTCCATAGTTGTTGAACCCTAAGGTGCACTTACGTGTCAGTCATCAACACTCGCATTTTTTGTCGATTGTGACCCGTTTCATGGACTATTACTCACCGTTTTGGGGTCTCGTAGTGTATTCCATAGTTGTTGAACCCCAAGGTGCACTTACCTGTCGGTCATCAACAATCGCAGTTTTGGCCGATTCTGGCCCGTTTCATGGACTATTACTCACTTTTTTGGGGTCCTGGAGTTATTTCGACGATTGACGAACCCCAGCGTGCGTCATTGTGCCGGTCATCAACACTCTCGTTTTTTATCGATTCTGACCCATTTCATGGACAATTACTCACTGTTTTGGGGTCCCATAGCGATTTCCATAGTTGTTGAACCCCAAGGTGCACTTACGTGTCGGTCATCAACACTCGCATTTTTGGCCGATTCTGGCCCGTTTAGTGGACTATTACTCACTGTTTGGGGTCCCGGAGTGATTCCCACGGTTGACGAACCCAGGGGTGCGTCTCACGTTTCGGTCATCAAGACTCGCGGTTTTGTCGATTCTGACCCGTTTCATGGACTATTAATCACCATTTTGGAGTCCCAGAGTGATTTCCATGGTTGTCGAATCCCAAGGAGTGCTTACGTGTTGGTCTTCCAGACTCGCAGTGTGGGCCGATTCTGACCCGTTTCTTGGACTATTACTCGGTTTTGGGGTCTCGAAGTGATTTGCACGATTGACAAACCCCGGGGTCCGTCTACGTGTGTGTCATCAACACTCGCGGTTTTTTTTGATTTTGACCCGTTTCATGGACTATTATTGACCGTTTTGGGGCCCATAGCAATTTACATAGTTGTTGAACCCCAAGGTGCACTTACATGTCGGTCATCAACACTCGCCTTTTTTGTCGATTGTGACCCGTTTCGTGGACTATTACTCACCGTTTTGGGGTCCGGTAGTGATTTCAATAGTTATTGTACCCCAAGGTCCACTTACGTGTCGGTCATCAACACTCGCAGTTTTGGCCGATTCTGGCCCATTTCATGGACTATTACTCACTGTTTTGCGGTCTCGGAGTGATTTCAGCGATTGACAAACCATGGGGTGCGTCTACGTGTCGGTCATCAACACTCGCGGTTTTTAGCGATTTCCATGGTTGTCGAATCCCAAGGAGTGCTTACGTGTTGGTTGTCAAGACTTGTAGTTCGGGCCGATTCTGACCCGTTTCTTGGACTATTACTCGGTTTTGGGGTCTCGAAGTGATTTCCACGATTGACGAACCCCAGGGTATGTCTACGTGTCTGTCTTCACCACACGCGGTTTTTGTCGATTGTGACCCGTTCGTGGACTATTACTCACCGTTTTGGGGTCCCGTAGCGATTTCCATAGTTGTTGAACCCCAAGGTGCACATACATGTTAGTCATCAATACTCGCATTTTTTGTCGATTGTGACCCGTTTCGTGGACTATTACTCACCGTTTTGGGGTCCCCTAGTGTTTTCCTTAGTTCTTGAACCCCAAGGTGCACTTACCTGTCGGTCATTGTCGGTATCAAAACCGGCGGATCTCGGGTAGGGGGTCCCGAACTATGCGTCTAGGCGGATGGTAACAAGAGACAAGGGACACGATGTTTTACCCAGGTTCGGGCCCTCTTGATGGAGGTAAAACCCTACGTCCTGCTTGATTAATATTGATGATGTGTGTTACAAGAGTGGATCTACCACGAGATCAAGGAGGCTAAACCCTAGAAGCTAGCCTATGGTATGATTGTTGTTCGTCCTATGGACTAAAGCCATCCAGTTTATATAGACACCGGAGAGGGCTAGGGTTACACAGAGTCGGTTACAATGGTAGGAGATCTACATATCCGTATCGCCAAGCTTGCCTTCCACGCCAAGGAAAGTTCCATCCGGACACGGGACGAAGTCTTCAATCTTGTATCTTCATAGTCTTGGAGTCCGGCCGATCATGATAGTTCGGCTATCCGGACACCCCCTAGTCCGGAACTCCCTCAGTAGCCTCTGAACCAGGCTTCAATGACGACGAGTCCGGCGCGCATGTTGTCTTCGGCATTGCAATGCGGGTTCTTCCTCCGAATAATCTATAGAAGATTGTGAACACCAGGATAGTGTCCGGCTATGCAAAAAAAATTCCACGTACCACCATAGAGAGAATAATATTACACAAGTTCAATCTGCTGACGTATTTTGTGGCGTGACATCACACCACTACCAAGCCTTTACTCGAATTGTTTTTATTGTACCACCTCAGCGCGTTCAACGAAGCGGTTTCCTTGGCACGTCTTGTCGAAGAAGAGATCGTGTGCCCCTTATTCCGGGATTCCCATCAATACGGACGTGGGTAACCCAACCGCGCCATTGATTGTGGCGCTTGGGAGATAAGCGAGTTTTACCAGGCCAGTGGGGACACATGTTTTTGTCCGCCCATATAAGGGGTAAAGATCCAACCCTTTTACCTGCACCTTCTTCCTCCTTGGCTTATCCATCTCCGCGAACTCGAGCTCTAGCACCCATGTCCGCACTTCTCACCTCAACCTTCTCCAACTATGTCCGGAGCGGGAGGCAAGTGGATGGCCTCCTCCGTCACGGCGGGGCAGATCCAGAAGCTGCGCAACGCCGGATATTTGTCCAACAACATCGCGCACCGGCTCCCCGACGAGGGAGAGCTCATCCCCACCCCTAGGCCCCATGAGAGGGTAGTATTTCTTCCCCATTTCCTCCGCGGACTAGGCTTCCCACTTCATCCCTTTGTTCGGGGGATCGTGTTCTACTACGTCCTGGATTTCCATGATCTGGCCCCGAATTTCATCCTCAACATCTCGGCGTTTATCATCGTGTGTGAGGCCTTCCTCTGCATCCAGCCCCACTTCGGCTTGTGGCTCAAGACCTTCAGTGTCAAGCCGAAGGTTGTGAAGGGCAGCTAAGCGGAGTGCGGAGGCGCCATGGTGGGCAGGATGTCCCACGTTACTTGGCTGGAGGGCACTTTCATGGAAACCATTAAGGGGTGGCAATCGGGGTGGTTCTACATCACCGAGCCGCGTGACCCTGAATGGGCAGTGGCCCCCGAATTTATATCTGGCATCCCTACACGGCTCACCTCCTGGAAAGAGAGTGGTCGGATCTGGGGTGATTCGGAGGAGCTGACCGGACTCCAAGCCTGTATCCAAAAGCTGGTGGACAAGAAGCTCAAGCTTGTCAACGTAGTCCAGATCATGCTCATCCGCCGGATTCTCCCGTGCCAACGACAGGGTTTCAACATGTGGGAGTTCGATCTGGCGCAGCACCAGACTCTGAACGGGCTCTTCGACACTACGTACGAAGATGTCTGGAAGGTGTTGTTCAAGGGCGCCAAGGCTCCCGCATCCGCTACCGAAGATCGCGGATTCAGCTCGCAGCGTCGAGCTGACGAGGTAAGTGATTTGGTTGCTTGTTTTCCATAGTTTGACTCTATGCGGGATCTAAACTCCCTTTACCTTTGACAGGACTGGCTAGCGAAGGCCGATTAGACTATCTGTCCGGCCCCATTGCCAGAGGACCCAGCGGATGAACGCCTAACGGGGCTGCTGGCTCCGGCACTCCACGTGGTGCCGGAGAAGAAGGCCAAGAAGAAGGCCACGGGTACTCGAAAGGGTTCCCGTTTTTAGGTGTTATCGGATGATGAATCCGAGGCCGACTCCTCCCACCAAGGCGAGGAGGAGAAGAAGAAAGCCTCTCACCCAGCGGGGGGAGGGAAGAAAAGGAAGGCCTCCCCAACAAGGGAGGCTGAAGGGTCCAAGAAGGGAAAAACTCTTTCCCCGGACTGCTCTGCCAACGCCAGTGACGACGACAAGGACTGGCCTCCAAGGGCCAAGCCCCTAGCGAGATCGTAAGTATCCGGACTCCCGAATAACTTCATGGTTTTTCTTTTCGCCACATAATGTCTTTCTAATGCCGCATACAACCCTGCAGTCCGCCCAAGGATGATCTTCCCGCTTTGTCTAGCGGGTCCTAGGGTGCGTCGGATATGGATACTCTTCCGACTGCCTCCACCCCCCGTGATGCGGACGATGCCGAGGTGGGATCCCGGGAAGGGACCCACCAGGAGGAGGAGGCCTCGGAGGTGTTGCAGGACAACCTCCCGGACTTTGCACCGGACTCGGCCCCGGAACCCACAGTGGCTCCGGAGTCCGGCGAGCAACCCCTTCGTAAGAAGGGCAAGACCGTGACGCCGGCTTCCTCCGTCCAACCAGAGGCGCCGGATAATTTGCTGGAGGCGCTCAATGGCGCCTCCATTGAAGAGGAACACCGCACTGTTATGAGTGCGGTGATTCAGAAGGTTCAGCTCGCCAAGAGCGAACTGACCGAAGCCTGCAGCAGCCTTCTAACAGGCTTTGAGGTAAGAATTTCAATATATATAAAATGGTACCGCATAGACAGTAGCCCCTGATGCTCGGTTTGGTGTTTGGAAAGAAAAGCTGGACTGAGGATCTAAAAAGATATACGCAGGAGTCATAAAAAATATGTCAATATGGGATTGCACGTTGTGCTGATGACCTCCGCCGCACTGACTGCGGAGGTCAATACTTTGAAGGAAAGCCTCGAGCGGTCCGAGAACAAGCTCGGCCGTGCCAAAAAGCAGCTCAAGGACAATGAAGGTGAGTAACACCTTATTAAAATTGTACCTTATAGAAAAGGATTTTGGTTGCAAAAAATGACAAGGATAACGTGGATATATCAGGGGCCACGAACGATGTGGCGACGCTGAAGGAGGCGGTGTCCGCAGTCGAATGTAATGCGGCAGCGGAACGCTCCGAGCGAGAGAAGCAGGAGGCGCGGGTGGCGGAGGTACAGCAAGAGCTCCAGGCTCTCATGGAAAAACATGTGAGTTTGGAGCGTGACTCGGAGACTCGAGAGTCTGAGCTTGCGACGGCTCTTGAGAGTGCCAAAGCCGCTAAGGCCGAAGCCTATACGGCCCTCCAAGAAATCGAGGAATTGAAGAAAATAGCGGCGGGGAAGGCATTTTTCATGCAAAGTAAGCATGTGAGTATTAATTACCTGTTACTTACCCGAATTCGGAGCTCTCCAGGAACGTTTGCACATCTTCCTCGCAGCGTATCCGATGCTGCCGCATTCTAGCGGGCCGAGGAGGGGAGCTCGACGGAGAAGGTCTTCTGTTCTCAGTATGCTGAGGCCGGACATCCGGTGCCCCTTAGCGACCAGCTGAAGCAGCTGGTCGAGCTTCACAAGGTGGCCGAATAGGCCATGAAGGGCCTCATAGTTCGGCTGTGGCCTAAGGAGGCCATGCCTGGGAGCTACTTCGGCCTGGTGCGGCGGCTGGTGGATGCGTGCCCGTGGGTTGAAGTCATCAAGCACTCCGCTTGTATTGAGTGTGCCCGTTGGCCCCTTGCCCGCGCAAAGGTGCACTGGGGCAAGATGGATGCCGAGAAGCTTGTGACGGACCCGCCACCACAGGGCAAGGAGCACCACACTCCCGAGATGTATTATAAGAGTGTCCTGAAGGGTGCCCGCACTATTGCGGGTGAGTGCTCCAAAGATGTAATATTTGAGTAGACTCGCATTTTTTTATCATGTGCGCTGAAAACTTAGTTCATATGCGCTAAGAAACGCTTGTTAATTTAAAATATTACCTTCTGTGCGGCTGTTTATCAAATCTGAGAGATGGCAGGTCGTCGGCTTCGGCCCCCATGCCGCGAGTGCTGGGGTGTTCGGGATAAACTTGAGCACTCTTGTTCCCATTTTTGGGTCCATCGAGGGAGGCGCTCAACACGACGAACAAGGCAACCGGACTTATAATGCTTGAACACTCTCACTTAGCCATAGAATTCTATAATTTTAAATTTCGGCGAAGCCCCTAGTCTTTGGAAGCCGAATTTGGGGCGCTATCCACGCCTGGCTGGACAAAAACCGGCTCCTCGCTCTAAGCGGCATAAGTCTTTAAGGACTCGCAAAAAACCTCTCGAACAGCGGCCGACTCTTGCCTCATCATGAGGTCAGTTTTAGCTTTCTCCACTGAGGCATTAACCCAGTTCAACTGGGGCGCAATCGCAGTGGTTCTCCCAGTGCTATATGGCCGATACAACGGAACGTAAGGTACCAAAACATGGGAGTCGGGCAAACCCAACTATTGACGCAAGACATGATTCGTAGCTGATGCATATAATGCTATAAGTTCGGAGTGCCGCACTTGTGAAAGTGTTTGGACTTGTCACACCATGATGTGGGAAACATAAGCCCCTGGTGTATTTAGCCGTACCAAAATGTAGGGATGCAACATGTCATAAATGAACGTATGTATAAGAAAGAAATGCAATTGGAAGCAAAAGGTGCTACATTACTTTATTCAAGAGAAACTGCTGTGAGTGCAGAACGATACAAATGGTGCGATAAGCAAGGGATGGGACTATTAAACATGTCCCCCTCCAGGGGTAGGCTGCATAATGGTGTATAAAACAAATTTAATGCTCGTAATGGAGACCACCTGGATATTCTTTGTAGCCTTTCTCCTTCCCTGCTGTTGCATCGTGAATTCGGCATGTCTGCTGCTGGACAAGGCCTCTGACAAACGGAGTCCTGTGGGTAAAAATAAAAAGGAAAAAGAAAAAAAGAACGACACACTTGAGAGCCCCTGGTGTGGTTGAGCCGCAGTCTGGGCCTATCGTGGTAGTGCCCCTCTCCCCATGCCCATGGTATCTTTAGAGCGTAATGGTGTACGCGGAGGACCTGTCTTGACGTTTTACAGGGGCTGGGGTTGGGGACGCACTGCTACGCGTGCTCGGAACATGCCAGGTGGTCTTGTTGTAGGTTACTCCGGGCGCGCTTAGCTGTGTCCGGCCGCTTAACGGCCGGACTCGAGAATTGCCTTAAGAGGCTGCATTGTACTTCTACCGCGAGAGCCGCTGTATGTTCCTCCATTCGGAGAGAACGTTCAGTGTTTCCATTGACCGTGATGACTCCTCGAGGGCCTGGCATCTTGAGCTTGAGGTATGCGTAGTGCGGCACCGCGTTCAACTTTGCAAACGCGGTACGTCCGAGCAGAGCATGATAGCCGCTGCAGAATGAAACTATGTCGAAGATTAACTCCTTGCTTCGGAAGTTATCCGGGGATCCAAAGACCACTTCTAGTGTAACCGAGCCTGTACAATTGGCTTCTACACCTGGTATGACGCCTTTAAAGGTTGTCTTGGTTGGTTTAATATTTGAGGGGTCTATGCCCATTTTGCGCACTATATCCTGGTAAAGCAGGTTTAGGCTGCTGCCGCCGTCCATCAGGACTCTGGTGAGGTGAAATCCGTCGATGATTGGGTCTAAAACCAATGCGGCAAATCCGCCGTGGCAGATGCTGGTGGGGTGGTACCTTCGGTCAAAAGTGATCGGGCAGGAGGACCATGGATTGAACTTCGGGGCAACTGGCTCCATCGTGTATACATCCCTGAGTGCACGCATCCGCTCCCTTTTGGGTATGTGCGTTGCGTATATCATGTTCACCGTCCGCACCTGTGGGGGGAAACCCTTCTGTCCTCTATTGTTCGGCAGTCGGGTCTCTTCCTCATCATCGCTATGCAGCCCCTTATCATTGTTTTTGGCAATTAGCTTGCCTGCCTGCTTGAATACCCAACAGTCCCTGTTGGTGTGGTTGGCTGGTTTTTTGGGGGTGCCGTGTATCTGGCACGAGCGGTCGAGTATTCTGTCCAAATTGGACAGACCCAGAGTAGTTCTTTTGAATGTCTTTTTCCGCTGACCGGGTTTAGAGCCTCTGCATCCGGCATTGACTGCCGTATCCTCACTATTGTCGTCGTTAATGCAGCGTTTGTTTTTGTTGCGACGCGACCTGCCAGTACGGTCCTTGATATCCGGACTGCCAGAATTTTTGCTGAGGTTGTTGCTGCGTGCAAGCCAGCTGTCCTCGCCCGCGCAGAAGTGGGTCATGAGATTTTTGAGGGCTGCCATGGATTTCGGCTTTTCCTGTCCCAGGTGCCGGGTAAGCCACTCGTCGCGGATATTATGCTTGAAGGCCGCGAGGGCCTCCGCATCCGGACAGTCGACGATTTGGTTTTTCTTGGTTAAGAACCGTGTCCAGAATTGTCTGGCCGATTCATCCGGCTGCTGAATTATGTGGCTTAGGTCATCAACGTCTGGTGGTCGCACATACATGCCTTGGGAGTTATCGAGGAATGCGGATTCCAGGTCTTCCCAACTCCCAATTGACTCTGCTGGCAAGCTGTTAAGCCAGTGCCGGGCTGGTCCTTTAAGCTTGAGTGGGAGATATTTGATGGCGTGAAGATCATCACCGCGGGCCATGTGGATGTGAAGGAGATAGTCTTTGATCCAAACCGCGGGGTCTGTTGTGCCGTCATAAGATTCAATATTGACGGGTTTAAACCCTTCGGGGATTTGATGATCCATTACTTCATTTGTGAAGCATAGTGGGTGTACAGCGCCTCTGTACTGGGCGATATCACGACGGAGCTCAAGAGAGCTTTGTCTATTTTGTTTGGCCCGGCCGGACTTACTGTGTCCGAGGCGACGGTTGTCGTCACGTATCATGGGGCGCCCACGCGATCCATAGATTGATCTTGATTATCTTGCCCTATCCTCCAATATATCTCGCAAGTCCGGAGCGTTCCCCTGTGGCCTTGTGCTTTTTGAGCGATGCCGGGGTACGGGTCTAGTGAAGGGCCTAGAGGCCTCTCTATCGCGACCACGGGGTGGTCGGTCAGCCGTATTGTCTCCTGGTGATGCGGGTTCATACGCCTCCTCCTCTAATCGGGGGAGCAGCTTGCATTTAGGGTAGCTTTTGGAGGGGCATTCGAGCTCATGCTCTTCGGCCGCGAGGACTTCAGTCCATCACTACTAGAAAAACTCCTACTAATGGCGCACCTAGTATGGCCATTAATGGCGCATCGGTGGTGCACCATTAACAGCACGCCATTAGTAATTTTTACTAATGGCGCACCACCTTGTGCGCCATTAGTATCTGGTATACTAATGGCGCACCGAGGGTGCGCCATTAGTATAGGCCAGGGTGCGCCATTAGTATGCCTCCCAGGGGCCATGTATATCCAGGTGCTTTGGCATACTAATGGCGCACCACCACTGGATGCGCCATTAGTAACCATGGCATATTAATGGCGCACTTACCACTAATGCGCCATTAGTATGCTTTGTCATACTAATGGCGCACTGTCATGTGATGCGCCATTAGTATTAATATTAGGTTTTTTTATTTTTTTATTTTCTGTTTTTTGCACAGGTTACAAAATGTATAATTTGACAAAATATAGACAGCACACATCAACAACAGATTCATCGAATACAATAGAAGATTAGTCTTTGAATACAATTCATCATATTAGTCTCCGAATACAATTCATCATATTAGTCTCCGAATTGAAAAGACCGAACAAAGATAGAACATTATATTACAAGTCTCGAGACCGCGAGTAGCGAGTTTGTCTTCACATTACAAGTCGATATCGATCATCTAAACTACCATCACATAGAAGAGAGCTGCGGTCATCACGATGAGCATCATCACGATGAAACTCGTCTTCATCCGGTTCCTCCAACGCTCCCTCCCCTCTCCCGCTCGATAGAGGGCGTATCTAGATTCGGCCTCGGCCCTAGTGGTGTACCCTTTGTAACTGTTACCACTGAATCGGTGAACCTGTCTCCGACACTCCTCCCAGTCATCGTAGACTCCGGGAACCTTACCCTTTTACACGACATACGTCGGCATCGCTATGCACTAGCCAAACGAAATGTTAGTACCAATTCACAGACAATACATAAGCACTATATAATTATGCAACAGAACGATCGGAAGAGAAAAGCAAGACATTAATAATATCGATTACATCTAAGTTGAACGACTCTCGAAACCAAAGAGACATACTACAAGTTCATTAAAGTTTAATTACAACATGAGCCAATCGATGTTTCAGAACTAGACACAGCATCACTGCTTTCGACTCGACTCAAGGGACCGGAGCGTGGATGAAGCCGCTGTCTATCGTGGGAGTCATGAAATAACGATCGTTGTCAGCCTGCATTTGTAGCATTGTGTCGATGTCACTGTTGGACGGTTAATTTCTGAGGTAGAACTGCCCCGAGGTACGAAGGACATCTTGATGGATGATTTCCGCAAACTCCGACTGGATGCGAAAGAATTCTTTTCGAAGGTTCGCGTCCTGGATTGCCGACATGCTCGCGACCCAATCTTTGAGTTTACTCGGTAGCAGAAGTTGATGATGGTCCCGTACGATCGCCCGCATGTGATGGATGGCGTAGTAGGCACCCTTCTGACCGCCAGGCGGCTGCTTGACGCAGCAGAACGTCGTATTGTGGGAGAACACGTGCTTGCCGTACTTACGAATAGGCCTGGTGAAGGTGCCTCCAGATTTGGCGTAGCGGGGGAGAACTTCATCAAGAACCTTCTTGACATTTGTGTAGTCTACGTTCGACTGACGGTCCGGGTCGAAATACGTGGCCATGGAATATTTGGGGCTTAGGAGGATGAGCGTGCAACATGTGTCACTGCAGAAAACACGGAATGTTAAAAGAAAAACGATCGAAATGTAAGAATTCATATGTTATGGGCCGGTTGAGGGGAGGACTTACTCGGGAAAGTAAGGCACGAGGAAGTTATCCTTATCTTGGTTTGCCAGAATGACGCCTTCGAGGTAAGAACTCGCGACTTGCCGGTGCCCAGCGCTGCCAAAGATCTTGGCACACATGTAGAAGGGGTCGACTATCACGATGTCCGGGGTCTTGTCGCGAATGATCCGCATCTCCATACTCAGCGAAAATAGCCGAACGAAGGTGTAGTGCAGCGGATGAAGGTTCAACATAGCGTGAATGTCATCAAAACGCAGGACGATCGTACGCCCAATGGAGTTATCCACAAAGCCCTTGCCCTCTGGAACCTTGGCCGCGAAAACTTGGTATGCCACATCCTTCTCCCTGAGACGCCGCTTCTCCAAAGAAAGAACACTGTCATGCAAACTCCTCATAGCACCGGTTGCAGCATTGAGCATATTTGTCGGTAGCATCGCCCTACCCGCCACATGCACCCTCCTCGAGATATCCTGCGGTGAAGGTGGCCCGTCCTGAGCATGGATCATACTCGGTGCCGGCTGGCTCGCACCCTTCTTAGTCTTTCTTTTGCGTGCCTTCTTCTTCTCCTGTAATGGGACCGAGTTCTGCTCACAGACCACCTTCTTGAGTGTGTTGGGGCTGATAATATTTCGCACCTCGCCTATCTGAGGCTCGGTGAAGTCGGCAGCTGGAGGCGTCTCCTGAGAGTTGAATGTCAGACGGCGCCTGTTGCAACTTGGCTTCTCCGCGGTACCAGCTAGATCGCACACGTCTTTTCTTGGGTTTGGTTCTTGAGAAGGAGGCCCCATGAAGTCGCCATCGTACACATGATCGGCAAAGTACTGATCGACGTTGCCAAATGTATCATCGTCGTCGTCATCATCGTTCTGATCCTGTGCCATATGCATGTTTGGATCCAGTGGCATAGGGATGTCCGGCACCGTTACGGCGGTCTTGCCATGGGGCCGACTTGGCGCCGGCACGACTGGCGGTGTTGTCTTTGGGGTGGTGTCCCCCACCCCCAAACGAATCTGGCTCTTCGGCCAAAGGAGGGGCCAGCTCAGGCAGGCGCTGAGGGTCATCACGTCTTCATCGTCGGCCCCGACGGGTCGAATCGGAGGTAACAAGTCATCGCAGCCTGGCAGCACCCGAACTAGTTGAACCCTAAACAAGTTGGGTGGCATCTGGGTACCGTGGAACAAGGGGTTGCCCGGTTGAACGATTTTGCCCTTGGCGACATCGACCAACTCGTTGTTCACGAAGTGGAGGAGAGTGCACGGAACGTCGGCGGCGCCCTGCGAAAACATGTAGGGCGTCAGGGATGCCCAGTCAAAGGCAAGGAGATTAAGTCCTCGGCCGGGAGACGCTTAATTAGTTACCGTGATGATGGCGTCGAGCTCGGCTAATGTCGACGCACCGCCAACGGCGGGCGTGCAGTTGACGGAGGTGCCGCTTGCTGCAGAGGTGCCGGCCGGCGTACACCCGGGTGCATTAAGCTCCCGTGCCGGCGTCGGAGACACCAATGTCGCCTCCGCCGGAGGCACCAATGGCCCCGCCATCGCATTATGCGAGTTGCTGGCCGTGAAGCTAGGAATCGGGGGCGGCCCCTGTTGGCCGCCCGCAATCCATGCACTCAACCCCGAGATCAAGGTAGGCACAAGGGCGGTGATCGTCGCTCCGAGTCATTGTTCCACTTGCTCTTGGACAATCTCCGGAATCCGCGCCACCTGTGCCTTGAGTTCTTGAACCTCTCGCGCCTGGCTTTCCGAGCTGGTCTTTTTCTCCTTCCGCACACCAGCGGTATAGTATGACCCCCATTTTGTCGACAAGCCTTTGCGGGCCACACGACCAGCTGACGTCGGCTTACTGAGCTTATCCTTGTTCTTCATTACATTCAACCCCCTATTTAGAGTGGTGTCCCAAGGGTTGCTCTTAGTCGACCCCGCGCTACTGCTTTCAGTCGCCTGCGGAAGGAATGTGAACCATTTAGAAATTTGGCTTCATTAATTAGAATGCAACCATATGGAGCTAATTACGCGGGGGTGTATTCCTTACCAGAACAAGCTCAAGCTGCCTGGTCTTCGGATCCGTGGTAAGCTCCTTTGTTTTCGGGTCCTTCTTGTACCGGGCCCTGACAAAGTTCCTGGTCTGCTTGTCACCGTATTTATCGAAGAGGGGCGGTAGGCCTTGCTCGGCACGGTCCGCCTCCTCCTTGTCCCATATAGGCTCCGCCACTCTGTAACCGCCGGGACCGAGTGTGTGTTCCCCTATGTTCAGCTCCCGCATTTGTTTCCCCCACTCACTTGATTGGGAGCTTGCGGTGCTCGAGCAATTGATCTTGAAGTCGTTGTAGTCATCTTCGGTGATTGAAGGATTTTTCTCCTTGATCTTCTGATAACTCTCACCTTTCTCGATCATTCTCTTCACATTGCTTTTCCAAGTAGACAGGGCCTTGATCATCTTTGTGAGGGCAGCATTGTTCACTTTATTCCCTTTGAGGCTTGTGTTTTCAAATTCAGCGGGGAACTTGTATCGTTCGTGCAGCTTCGTGAAGAGGAGGTTGCGCAAATTCCCTCGGTCAGGATGCCTCAGGTTCTCGGTGTTGATCGAGACGGTGCTCCGGACAATGCACCCGAGCTGAAGCGAGTACCCCTTGACTATTCGTTCGGGCGCCGTTGGATTCCCGTTGGAGTCCACTTCAGTAACTTCCTCCTTGAGGGTGCGGAGCACGATCGGGCGCCGGTCCTTCCGTTGCCTCTTCGGTTGGCTGCCATCTGTGCGTGCGCCGCCATCATCAGTGGTGGCATCCTCGGCGGCACCATCAGTGGTGGCATCAGTGTGGTCATCCTCGGCGGCACCATCCGTGGTCTCAGGATCGGTGGGGAAGGCGGCGGCCTCATACAAGTGAGGTTGTTCCTCCATCTCCTGGGACAGCTCCCAGAATGCCTTGCCGCCCGAACCCCCGGCCTCATCATTGTGGGCCATGTTTCTCTCTAAATAGAAACAAAGTTTGGTCAAAAAGTTGGTTATTGTCAAGGAACAAGATCATGGTCTCATCATTTAGGGTTTGTCGACACCGAGGCATCCTAAAATCTAAGCTTTTATCATTGAGGGTTTTTCGACGCCGAGGCACCCTAAAAGCCTAACCTTTCATCATTTCGGTTTTTATCGACACCGAGGCACCCTAAAAGCCATGCATTAGTCACAAGTACGCCGGGGCACTTGATCCTACTTAATTAACTACTAAGATACCCCGGCCCATGCATTAGTCACAAGTACCCCATATGTCCTTTTTTTAGTAAAGTCGTGCTAAAATTCACGGAAAATTTCAGCATGACCTTTGCTGAAAATAGGACATATGGAGTACTCGAATTTGCCGGAACGGAAGTTAATCGACATTCCGGCAAACTCAAGGGCCTCTCGGGGTACCTGCAAAATCATTATCCCAGGTGGACATGGATGCAATGTCACATGTCACATGGATCCCACACCCACAGGAGCTGGTGAAGCTTCATGTGTATTTCACGAAAACCAGCCTGACTAAAGAGCTTTATGTAGAAAACAAATCACTCCACCAGCTCACACAGGATCATCCCTCTAAGCAATTACTCAAAATGGGCACTAGCAGCAAACTGAACATTTTACAATCTGAACTTTTTTTGTCATCTATGTGCTCATTTAACTTTGATCCAAATAGTATCAAAGTTCTTAGAAACAAGCAGCTCTGCTAACAAAGAACAGTAAAAATGGGGCTTGCCTTAAGATGGGAAGTAAACTTGCAAAAACTATCACAAAGAACAGTAAAAATGGAACATAGCTCAGCATTTGTATTGATAGGAACAAAGATAAAATCAAACCATTGGCATCTGCTAGGTAGACCAAGATAAAATTTTAACTGGAGTTACATAAGGGGAAATTGATGTGATGAATGGCAGTTTGGGAGCTGAGCTGATCATGTCCATGTATTCTAATTCTACAGTAAGATGGCATTGCTGTTGGTACCAATTTATTTGTTCACAAAGATACATTTTTGGTAATGCATAGACAACATCACCTTTTATTTATCATGGTTGGTTCTGTTCCAGAATTATATCAGCCCAGAGTGTCTTATTAGATATCATACTGAATTGTAATGCACCCATTCTAAAACTTTAAGTGAAAATAACCCTTGGTGTTTGATATGCATAACAATGAAAGATGTTGGTTCACATCTTTGACTGGAGTAACAGAGGCATAAAAGTAGAAATTACAGGTCAGAGGATCATGCTGATTAAGGTTCTATTTTTATACTGCAAGTTCCAGGTAATTAGAGTATGTGGCACTGTCTTGTGTTGACTAACTCATAAATGATATTATCATCTTTACTCACCGTTATGTGTATCATGGCTGAAATTCCACCGTTATAATACATGCCTCCTTGGCTAATTAGCAAGTAAGTAACTCTTACATTATCAAAGCTTGCCAGTTTCTGAAATCAATTACTGACAGGGAATATCATATACATCATTCAACAAATTTGTTATTTTTAGGGAAAGCCATTCTGTGCACTTTATTAATAATTCGAGTAACAGTTACATCATTCATTATATCCGTCTGCTTAAAGCGCACGCACGGGGAATCATCGTCCCAATGTGCAGCAGAGTTTGAATCGCAAGTAAACCAAGCTAAATCACGTGAGCAGAATAAATTTGCTGACTGCCTGCCAAACTATATGGGTGAACTGAGGGTAGTACTGCAGGCTGGCTTCATCAAGGCCCTGCTTGTATTAAGTTATCGAACTATTGGTTAGTGGATTGTAACTATATTTCTGGAATGAAACTCCCTAATTTTTTGCATGACACGTACGGTGATGGCTACAGCCCGTTGAATGAATGACACGAACAAAGCCAAGTTGCACCCAGCCAGAAGTTGGTGTGATTCTCAACACCCTTCTCTATCTCTGTCATTTTCACACAAACAATTACCATGGGGGTGAACCTTATCCTCACGAATGATTATCAACGCGAAAACGGTGTGATTCTCAACACGAATGAATGACACGAACGAAGCCAAGTTACTGACAGGGAATATCATATACATCATTCAACAAATTTGCCAGTTTCTTCATGGCAGAATATCATATACAAGCACGAATTTTGTTCACATTTATATAGCAACAAATATTTATACACTCATATAGCAGCACTAAGTATATTGCACTTAGAAGAAGATTTGCTTTTACATCCCACCCAACTTAACAATCCAAGTCACTGCTACTCATATTCAAAAAGCCTAACTCCAATATAACCAGAAAGATTGTAAAACTTAACTCCATTATAACTCCAATATAACCAGAAAGATTGTAACTCCAATATAGCCAGAGTTATAATGCAATATTTCTTTCAGTTTATCAGTGCAAGTATATCATTCCACAAGCTTCAGAGAAGAGCAAGCAGGAGTACACTACTGCACAATTTAACTGAATTTTTTTACTCCAATAATACTGGTACACTTGCTACTGTAATGGAATACCTGATCTTTGATTCAAGTAATAGTGTATGATGAATTTGATTATTCAGACTTAAGTTTCTTCAAGTGATGTCACTAGTTTCAGTTAACTAGAGTACTACAGCAAATGGAGTACCTAATCTGATCCAGTTAAAGTCTCCAAATGGAGTACTACAGCTCCTGCACATGCTTCTATTATGTTTGTCTTGATAAGGAAGATTATGTTTCCATGTATAGTTCTAAAGGACTACCAGAACACAAAGGCACCTGCTTCCATGTATAGTTCTAATGTGCATTTTATTTTCTACTTGTAGCCTTGTAATCTTAATTTAAATAAATATAACAGGGGGTGTGGGGCTATATATTGACCAGATGATACAGTTTCCAATTCAGCAATTCAGCAAACAAAGAATTCTGCAATTAGAAGTTCTTCATGCGCAAAGTACAGAAGGCACTGCTGAGTAAGTGGGTAGAATCTCAATGAGAACTCTCATGTCTGTGTTGCAGAAGAAAGACAAATCAAAACACCAAGGCAAATGCAGTGTTCTCAGGCCGTCTCAGTTGATAAGAATGGAAGCATATATCCAAACTAAATCCATGGCAATCAACTACTCTAGGTATGTACGTACATGGCAGACAAAAACACCTAGCAATAGCAACAAGAGAACATAGTTTCGTCCCTTAGGAAAAAAACACGCCAGAGCATGAGAGATGGAGAGAGCAGAGAGAGAGAGGGGGGGATGATACCTTGACGAGCTCCCCTGATGGCGTGGGTAGTAGGGTCGGGGCAGCGTCCTGGGAAAAACTAGGCACACGCGGTCCGAGGTGCGTGCAGCCTGCGCGCGAGAGGAACCAGCATCATCAGGGAACCTTGACGGCGGCACAATCGAATCGAAGAAAGGGGGAGGGGGAGGAGAAGAGGACCTTGCGAGACCTTCAATGGTGGGGTCGCGGGAGAGAAGAAGCACGCGAGCAGCGGCGTGGTCGATGGGAGCAGCTCGAGCAGAGGTGGCGGCGGATCTAGCCGGCGTCGAGGGCGGCGGGGCGGCGGCGTCGGGAGAGGAGAGGGGAAGGG
>NW_025228245.1:21465-43948 GCF_018294505.1 Triticum aestivum | reverse complement strand
GGTGGAGCGGGGAAGGGTGCGGGGGGTCGGTGGCGGCGGTTGAGTAGGGGAGGGGTGCGGGGGGTCGGCGGCGGCGGCCGGTGGACCGGGGGGTGCTCGGCGGCGAGGGGGACCGGATCTGGCGAGGTGGGATAGCGATCGAGATGGAGGGGGATCGAGATCGAGTGTCCATGAAATTTAAAAATATTCATGATAGTTCAAAAAGTGCCCATGAAATACAATCGAGAAATGAAGGCTACGATTTATATACAATCGATCTTAGCTAGCTATCTGTTAACAATCTTCTTGCCCTTCTTTTTCGCAAATGGAGTTCTTCTGTGGAACGGAGGTCCTTTAGGTAGGGTGGTCCTGCTTCTTCTTGTGGTGTATGCTGCTACTTCATCATCGTCGTCATGTTCGATCCTCGGGTCGCCGTACTTGTCGAAGTCTTGCTCATTGGCTACTCCATCCATTCCGATGATCTTCCTTTTGCCTCTCCTCACGACAACACGACTGGTCTTTGACGGGTCGGTAATGAAGAAGCGTTGGTCCACTTGGGAAGCTAGTACCCATGGCTCATTTTTTGCGGTGACGTTTGCGCCCGCGGTCTTGGATTTGGCTTCGGGTATAACCATGGCGGTGAAATACCGGTCTTCTTTTAGGACGCTCTTGGCCCATCGGACACGGAACATCGGGACCTTCTCTCCAGCGTAGCTCAGCTCCCAGATCTCCTCGATCCTTCTGTAGTATCTGTCCTTGTCGTTACCGGTGTAGGATTCCATCGTTACCCCGGAGTTCTGATAACCATCGCTCTTCATGTCCTTGTCGTTACCGGTGTAGAATGTGTAGCCGTTGATATCGTACGCCTCATAGGTCATCAGGTTGTGCTCGGCGCCCTGTGACAAGGCGAATATGAGTTGTTCTTCCGCGGAAGAATCCTCATGTAAAGGGTACGACAGAAGTTTCTGCTTGAACCAATGCGTGAAACAGGAGTTGTGCTCTTTGAGTATATCTCCGTCCCTCCTCTGTTGGCCTCGGTCATTGTACGTCTTCTTAATAAAGGTTTTGTGCTCTACCACCCAAGGATCGACCACGTCTATGTGTTGTAGCGCGACTAGGTTTGCTCTTTCAAAGTCGGCGAGTCGACCCTCGAAGTCGACATGCATTTCGCGGCGACCCTGACGGTGACCCCATCCAGCGAGTCTGCCGAGGTGCCTGTTGACGGGCAGACCAACGGGGTTCTCGATGCCTAGATAATTCGTGCAGTAGGAGATGCACTCTTCGGTCAGAAAGCCCCTGGCTATGCTTCCCTCTGGACGTGACATGTTGCGAACGTATCCTTT
This sequence comes from Triticum aestivum, assembly GCF_018294505.1. Classification (NCBI taxonomy): domain Eukaryota; kingdom Viridiplantae; phylum Streptophyta; class Magnoliopsida; order Poales; family Poaceae; genus Triticum; species Triticum aestivum. Next base: position 42,626 of record NW_025228245.1, on the reverse strand, counting down.
GATGACACCATTCATCATTTCGAACGGCATCATGCTGTGCAGGAACGTCGGCCCGAGTTGAATGATATCCTCCACTATAATGACCAGCAGATGCACCATAACGTCGAAGAATGCGGGCGGGAAGTACATCTCAAGCTCGCACAGTATCACCATGATCTCTTCCTGTAGCCTTCTGAGTTGCCTCACGCCAATCGACTTCCGAGAGATGACGTCGAAGAAGTTGCATAGGCCAAATAGCGTTTCACGGACGTGCGCGTCCATGATCCCACGGATTGCAACTGGAAGTATCTGCGTCATCAGCACGTGACAGTCGTGAGACTTCATCCCGCTGAACTTCTGCTTCGCTGGGTCTAGGTATCTGCTTATCTTCCCCGCGTAACCGTAAGGAAGTTTTACTCCTAGGAGGCAGGTGAAAAATTGCTCGATCTCCTCCTGGCTTAGAGTGAAGCACACGGGAGGGTAGTCATTTCCGGTCTTCTTGGCCTTTTTGCCTTTGCGATGACTTTCTGTGTCCTGCTTCGCCTCATCATCATCATCATCATCATCATCATCATATATAGCATGAAGCTCCTGCCTGATGCCCATTGATTTCAAGTCTGCCCTTGCTTTCAGCCCATCTTTGGTCCTCTCTGGCATGTTGAGCAGTGTACCAAGGAGACTCTCGCGCACGTTCTTCGTGATATGCATGACATCAAGGCTGTGAGGCACACGGTGGATCTTCCAGTACGGCAAGTCCCAGAAAACAGACCTCGTTTTCCATACCTTCAGCAGCGGCTCTGGCGCCTTTTGCTTCTTTCCCAGCAGTGGGCAGTCTTTCCAAATTTTCAACAGCTTGTCTATTTCCTCGCCGCTCCTCATACAGGGGCGTTTTCGGGGTTCGGTTTCACCATCGAACAGATCCTCGCGTTTCCTCCACGGGTCATCGTCGCGAAGCCACCTTCGATGTCCCATGAACACGGTTTTCGAAGACCCGGGATCTCTATCTAGCTGGCGATACATTGTGTCATCCATGCACCTTACGCATCCAGAAAATCCGTGGACTACCTGCCCCGCAAGATATCCGTAACCGAGATAGTCGTGCACCGTCATGAGCAGTGCGGCTCTCATAGAGAAATATTCTTTCTCTGCAGCGTCCCACGTATTGGCTGGACTTTTCCACAGCGTGTCAATCTCCTCTTTCAGCAGCCCGAGATACAGATTGATGTCGTTCCCTGGTTGTTTCGGCCCTTCAATTAGCATACTCATGTGAATGTACTTCCTCTTCATGCACAACCAGGAGGGAAGGTTGTACATCCACACGAACACAGGCCAGGTGCTATGTGTGCTTCTCTGGCTGCCAAACGGATTGACTCCATCGGTGCTCACGCCCAGCACGATGTTCCTTGGATCGTTCCCAAATTCTGGCTATTCGAAGTTCAACGCTTGCCACTGGCTCGCATCCTTAGGGTGACTCAGCATCTTGTCTTTTTTATCTATCTCCGGATCATTTGCGTCATCTTCTCGCTTCTTCTCCTCCCTATCCGCGTGCCAACGCAGGAGCTTTGCTACCTTAGGGTCCGCGAAATACCGCTGCAGACGAGGAGTGATCGGAAAGTACCACACCACTTTTCGAGGAGCTTTCTTCCTCTTCTTGTATCGAGTGACACCGCACACCGGACATATGGTAGACTCCGCGTGCTCGTCCCGATAAATGATGCAATTGTTCATGCACACATGGTATTTCACGTGCGGTAAATCCAGAGGACACACGATTTTCTTCGCCTCCTCCAAACTGGTCGGGCACTTGTTCCCCTTGGGAAGACGTTCGTGCCAGAATGACATGTTCTCGTCGAAGCATGCGTCGGTCATTTTGTGTTTTACCATCATCTCCAGAGCCATGAGCGTTACTTTCAGGCGGGTATCCTCAGGCCTGCATCCTTCATACAATGGAGTAACCGCGTCTAACTCAAGTTGATCCATCTTGGCTTTCTCTCGGGCGGCAGCTCTTGCGTTATCCGTCTGCTTGAGAAGCAGCTCTTGAATATGAGGGTCCTGCACCCAGCCCATCGATGGTCCAGCGTCGTCTGCTCCGCCGGCATCATCATCATGTCCTGCATCTTCTACATGATGAATGTGTATAGCATCACCGTCGTGATCATCTCCTGGGGATTCTTCGTCTTCTCGCCCCCCCGAGCCGCGGTGGTTGTCTTGCTGCCCTTCCTCATTTCTTGCCCGGCCCCCATGGACGACTTCGTAGTCATCTTCATCACCTTGCCACCGATAGCCATCCATGAAACAATGCAAGAGCAGGTGGTCCCGCACCTGCCCGGAATCCGGGTCCGTAATAAGGCTATTCAGCTTGCATCTTCGACACGGACATCTTATCTCCGTCTCGTTCTTTTGAAGCATCTCGTCCTTCGCGGACCTCAAAAACCTATTCACGATGCCTTCGGTCATCGTGCGGACCATGGTCGCCTGCGGGGTAGAGCAAAACGATATTTTAGAACCAAGAAAATTTTTTGCATGACTTTCCCTAAAAATAGGACCAAAAAGAATGCTTAATGCCAAAATTCTCGCCGAAACGGAAATGAATCAACATTCCGGCAAAATATTGGCAACTATCGCATTTCAAATACCGGTACACCTCCAAACACAAACACATATGCAACACCACAAACATATGCAACACCACGAACATACATAGATCTAGCTAGGCCATAAAAAGTGCATGTGCACATTGTTGTAGGGAGAACAACATAAATATAGCTTCCCCCCTTACTTACCTAGCAAAACAAGGTAACTTAACCACTTAATTTGAATGAATCTATAGTGGAAATGAGGTGAAAAAGAGGAGGCACCCGAGACAAGGAGGAGGCGGTGGAGAGAATGAAGTGGGGAGAAAGTGAGTGTGGGAGGAGAGGCTGTCCAAAATATCTTGTTGCTGCCCACTTACTAATGGCGCACCAGCAACAAATGCGCCATTAGTAATCCAGGTTACTAATGGAGCACCCCCTGGTGGTGCGCCATTAGTACTTTTGCAAAAAAAGGAATAAAAACAATAATAAAAAAATAACATTAGTGGCGCACCTTCTGGCTGGTGCGCCATTACTAGTTACAACTAGTAATGGCGCATCACCAGAGGATGCGCCATTAGTATGTTTGGACAGGCGCACTAGTTCAAAAAAAAATTGGTACTAATGGCGCACCGTGGGCAGGGTGCGCCATTAGTAGTTTCAACACTAATGGCGCATCAGAGGGTGGTGCGCCATTAGTGTCAATTCCATCTATAGCCCTTTTCCTAGTAGTGCATCTGTCGGCTAGCAGATCTTGATCAGCTCTAAGCTGTTGCTGCTTTTTCTTGAGGCTGTTCGCCGTGGCCATAAGCCTGCGTTTAAAACGCTCTTGTTCGACTGGATCCTCAGGCACGATGAATTCGTCATCGTCGAGGCTCGCCTCGTCTCTGGAGGGAGGCATATAATCCTCTACCTCTTGTTCTGCCGCTCTCTCGTGAGGGCTGGCGTCTCCGTCCTCCTGCGCTGAGTCTTGCTGGAGGGGGTTGTCTTCGGCACTGTCCGGGGTATTATTATCTCTGGTGCCGGAATCGCCATTCTTGCTGTGGCGGGATTTCGAGCGGCGCCACTGACGCCGGTGCTTGGGCTGTTTCTTGGAGGGGTCATCCTCCGCTTCTCCTTCGCCATTCCTGTCCTTTGGGATATCCACCATGTATATGTCATATGATGAGGTGGCTTTCCAGTGCAAGGTAGGCGCTGGTTCTTGGTCGTCTCCGGCATTGTCGTCCATGCCGTCGATGTCTTCGGAGTCGTAGTCTAGCATGTTGGTTAGATCCTCGACAGTGGCTACTAAGTGGGTGGTGGGTGGGCTTTGAATTTCTTCGTCGTCCGCATCGCAACCGTCCTGACCGCAGTCCGACCAGGGCTCTCCTGATAATGAGTGATACTTTAGCGAACTCAAGATGTCGCCGAAAGGTGAGTGTTGAAAGATGTCCGCTGCGGTGAACTCCATGATCGCCGCCCGATCGGATTCGATCGGAGGGGGCGCGGGAGGTTCAGAGTCCGGCAAGGAGTCCGGCACCTCGGAGTCACGAGCTTCATCAGGGACAAGGTCAGTGTTCGGCTCTATCACCGTAGAGGTTGCAGCCCCCGAGGCAGTGTCTAGCCATCCGTCCTCGATCTGCGCAGCCGGCTCTGAATTGAAGATCGGAGCGGGTTCGAGTGCGGCCTCCAGGGTACTGTCCGGCTGCAGAGCTAGATCATGCTAGCCGAGACAGTGCGGCACGCTCGGCTGTGGCTCGAATCCATCGAGGATCAAGTCCCCGCAGATGTCGGCCGTGAAGTCCAAACTTCCAAATCTGACCTGACGGCCACGGGTGTAGCTTTTGATCTGCTCCAGCTGGCCAAGTGAATTGGCCCGCAGTGCGAAGCCGCCGAATACGAAAATCTGTCTGGGGAGGAAGGTCTTACCCTGGACAGTGTCGCTGATGATGATCGAAGAAGCCATCGAGCCTATCGGTGACGACACAGAGGAACTCTCAATGAAAGCACCAATGTCGGTGTTAAAACCGGCGGATCTCAGGTAGGGGGTCCCGAACTGTGCGTCTAGGAGGATGGTAACAGGAGACAAGGGACACGATGTTTTACCCAGGTTCGGGCCCTCTTGATGGAGGTAAAACCCTACGTCCTGCTTGATTAATATTGATGATGTGTGTTACAAGAGTGGATCTACCACGAGATCAAGAAGGCTAAACCCTAGAAGCTAGCCTATGGTATGATTGTTGTCCGTCCTATGGACTAAAGCCATCCGGTTTATATAGACACCGGAGAGGGCTAGGGTTACACAGAGTGGGTTACAATTGTAGGAGATCTACATATCCGTATCGCCAAGCTTGCCTTCCACGCCAAGGAAAGTCCCATCCGGACACGGGACGAAGTCTTCAATCTTGTATCTTCATAAGCTTGGAGTCTGGCCGATCATGATAGTTCGGCTATCCGGACACCCCCTAGTCCGGAACTCCCTCAGTCATCAACAATCGCAGTTTTGGCCGATTCTGGCCCGTTTCATGGACTATTACTCACTATTTTGGGGTCCCGGAGTGATTTGGACGATTGACAAACCCCAGGGTGCGTCATTGTGTCGGTTATCAACACTCTCGTTTTTTATCGATTCTGACCCGTTTCGTGGTCAATTACTCACCGTTTTGGGGTCCCATAGTGATTTCCATAGTTGTTGAACCCCAAGCTGGATTTACGTGTTGGTCATCAAGACTCGCACTTTTGGGTGATTCTGGCCCGTTTAGTGGACTATTACTCACTGTTTGGGGTCCCGGAGTGATTTCCACGATTGACGAACCCCGAGGTGCGTCTACGTGTCGGTCATCAACACTCGCAGTTTTTGTCGATTCTGACCCATTTCATCGACTATTAATTACCATTTTGGAGTCCCAGAGCGATTTCCATGGTTGTCGAATCCCAGGGAGTGCTTACGTGTTGGTCGTGCAGACTCGCAGTGTGGGCCGATTCTGACCCGTTTCTTGGACTATTACTCGGTTTTGGGGTGTCGAAGTGATTTGCACGATTGACGAACCCCGGGGTGCGTCTACGTGTGGGTCATCAACACTCGCGGTTTTTGTTGATTGTGACCCGTTTCATGGACTATTACTGACGGTTTTGGGGCCCGCAGCAATTTCCATAGTTGTTGAACCGTAAGGTGCACTTACGTGTCGGTCATCAACACTTTTTTGTCGATTGTGACCCGTTTCGTGGACTATTACTCACCGTTTTGGGGCCCCGTAATGATTTCCATAGTTATTGAACCCCAAGGTGCACTTACGTGTCGGTCATCAACACTCGCAGTTTTGGCCGATTCTGGCCCATTTCGTGGACTATTACTCACTGTTTTGGGGTCCCGGAGTGATTTCAGTGATTGACGAACCACGGGGTGCGTCTACGTGTTGGTCATCAACACTCACGGTTTTTAGTGATTCTGACCCGCTTCGTGGACTATTAATTATTGTTTGGGTGTCCACAGCGATTTCCATGGTTGTCGAATCCCAAGGAGTGCTTATGTGTTGGTTGTCAAGACTTGTAGTTTGGGCCGATTCTGACCCGTTTCTTAGACTATTACTCGGTTTTGGGGTCTCGAAGTGATTTGCACGATTGACGAACCCCGTGGGAAGTCTACGTGTGGGTCATCAACACTCGCGGTTTTTGTTGATTGTGACCCGTTTCGTGGACTATTACTGACCGTTTTGGGGCCCGTAGCAATTTCCATAGTTGTTGAACCCCAAGGTGCACTTACGTGTCGGTCGTCAACACTCGCGTTTTTGTCGATTGTGACCCGTTTCGTGGACTATTACTCACCGTTTGGGGGTCCCGAAGTGATTTCCATAGTTATTGAACCCCAAGGTGCACTTACGTGTCGGTCATCAACACTCGCAGTTTTTGCGGATTCTGGCCCATTTCGTGGACTATTACTCACTGTTTTGGGGTCCTAGAGTGATTTCAGCGATTGACGAACCCTGGGGTGCGTCTACATGTCGGTCATCAACACTCACGGTTTTTGGCGATTCTGACCCGTTTCGTGGAATATTAATTACTGTTTGGGTGTCCCAGAGCGATTTCCATGGTTGTCGAATCCCAAGGAGTACTTACGTGTTGGTTGTCAAGACTCATAGTTCGGGCAGATCCTGACCCGTTTCTTGGACTATTACTCGGTTTTGGGGTCTCGAAGTGATTTCCACGATTGATGAACCCCAGGGTGTGTCAACGTGCCGGTCATCAACACTAGCAATTTTTGTCGATTGTGACCCGTTTCGTGGACTATTACTCACCGTTTTGGGGTCCCGTAGCGATTTCCATAGTTGTTCAACCCCAAGGTGCACTTACGTGTCAGTAATCAACAATCGCAGTTTTGGCCGATTGTGGCCCGTTTCATGGAGTATTACTCACTATTTTGGGGTCCCGGAGTAATTTCGACGATTGACGATCCCCGGGGTGCGTCATTGTTTCGGTCATCAACACTCTGGTTTTTTTTATTCTGACCCGTTTCGTGGACTATTACTCACGTTTCGGGGCCCATAGCGATTTCCATAGTTGTTGAACCCCAAGGTGCACTTACGTCCCGGTCATCAATACTCGCACTTTTGGCCGATTCTGGACCGTTTCATGGACTATTACTCACTGTTTGGGGTCCAGGAGTGATTTCCACGATTGACGAACCCCGGGGTGCATATATGTGTCGGTCATCAACACTCGCGGTTTTTCGTGATTCTGACCTGTTTCATGGACTATTAATCACCATTTTGGAGTCCCAGAGCGATTTCCATGGTTGTCGAATCCCAAGGAGTGCTTACGTGTTGGTCGTCCAGACTCGCAGTGTGGGCCGATTCTGATCCGTTTCTTGGACTATTACTCAGTTTTGGGGTCTCGAAGTGAATTCCACGATTGACGAACCCCGGGGTGCGTCTACGTGTCGGTCATCAACACTCGCGGTTTTGGTCGATTGTGACCCGTTTCATGGTCTATTACTCACCATTTTGGGGTCCCATAGTGATTTTCATAGTTATTGAACCCCAAGGTACACTTACGTGTCGGTCATCAACACTCATTGTTTTCGGGTCCCGGAGTGATTTCAGTGCTTGACGAACCCCGGGTGCGTCTACGTGTCGGTCATCAACACTCGCGGTTTTGGCGATTCTGACCCGTTTCGTGGACTATTATTTATCGTTTGGGTGTCCGAGAGCGATTTCCATGGTTGTCGAATCCCAAGGAGTGCTTACGTGTTGGTTGTCAAGACTCATAGTTCGGGACGATTCTGACCCGTTTCTTGGACTATTACTCGGTTTTGGGGTCTTGAAGTGATTTCCACGATTGACGAACCCCAGGGTGTGTCTATGTGTCGGTCATCAACACTCGCGGTTTTTGTCGATTGTGACCCGTTTCGTGGACTATTACTCACCGTTTTGGGGTCCCGTAGCGATTTCCATAGTTGTTGAACCCCAAGGTGGACTTACGTGTCGGTCATCAACACCCGCATTTTTTGTCGATTGTGACCCGTTTCGTGGACTATTACTCACCGTTTAGGGGTCCCTGTCAGGACCCCGACTCAATGCCACATCGATCTAGCATGTAACACATCATATCACTTTGCGGCCTCGCGCACGGTATCCCCACGGGTGTCGCCTTACCTTTCCCCGGGACCGTTTGCGCCTTTTGGCACACGTATATGACAGTGTCGCTAGCATCCATATGATAAGGAGCCCGGGCTGACATGGCTAGTCGTAAACCCAAAGTGGCACAGACTTACAGGGACAGGCATCCATGACCCAGCATCGAACGTGTCGGTCATCAGCGAGTGAATCCAGGCTGTAGCACAGGGCTAGCAGGACTCCGGTGAACCGGGCTGTAGCGGGCTAACAGGACTCCGGCAGTCATCGCGTGACATTTCCCCGAAGGGACAGACACAGGAACGAAGAAGGACACATGCCGGCCAGCCTAAGTGTTCCGGAGCAGTAGCAAGCTACCATGGCTCGGTGGAAACACTAGGAGACATTTCCCCGTAAGAGAGGCTACTAAAGACAAACAACTAGATGGTCAGATCCCACACATACCAAGCATTTCAATAACATACACACAATATGCTCGATATGTGCAAATACAACATGGCATCACAACATGACTCTATGACTTAAGTAATTAATTCAATAGGCTCCGAGGAGCGAGATATTACAAACATGGGTCTCATGACCCAACACTCAGAGCATACAAATCAAAGCACAAGCGGAAGCTATCATGTCTGAGTACAGACATCTATAAATGAAAAAGGCTGAGAAGCCTGGCTGTCTATCAGATCCTGTCGAGGGCACAAGACCGTAGCTGAGGTAACAAGCTAAACGTCGAATTCCACGCGAAACTACTAGTGAGACCGAAGTCTCTCTGCAAAAACATAAAATAGGCAAACGTGAGTACAAATGTACCCAGCAAGACTTACATCAGATCTATCTACATATGCATCATTATCAACAAAGGGGATGGTGGGGTTTAACTGCAGCAAGCCAGCTTTGACTCGGTGGCTATCCTGAACTACGACTGCAAGTAACTCTTTTGAGGTGGCGCACACGAGTCCACATATTCACCATATCAATACACCACTATGGATCCGCTCCCGTCTCCCTACGAGAACGCCATCCGTAGCACTCACGCTTATCTTGCGTATTTTAGAGTATCCACTTTCACTTGTCTATGAACTGATATAAGCAACCCAGAAGTCCTTTTCCACGGACACGGCTATTCGAATAGATGATGTTAACCCTGCAGGGGTGTACTTCTTCACACACGCTCTCACCACTTACCGCCGTTTACACGACATGTACTCGGCAACCTTCAAGCGGAAGCCCAACGTGGGTGTCGGCCACGACCTACCTAATCACTCAAGTCTCTAGTCCAGGTTTATCGCCTATTCGGGTTCCATCCATGAGGAGATCCGGCCGGAGTTTCGCTCACAGCCCCAAACGATGTGAACAGGGTTCCCGAGACATCAAACGGGCGCCCGGTACACCGTGCCACGTGCCTACCGCATCACAGCCCACCCCTACGGTCAGCGCTGCGCACGGCCTCCAGCATACTACAAACACCAGAAACTACTTGCAACTCCTGGACAGAGGACAAGGGTGATCAAGAAGCCGAGAGGGTCCATTGGTTTCGGGCCCAATGCGTGGTAGTAGCTGAATCATGGATCACAAACACAGAACTCAGTTCCTGAGGACGGCTGCAATGAGACAACCAACCATGTACTCCTACATGGCCTCTCACTGCTACCTTTACCAAAACGTGTTCACACACTTAGCTCACACACAGTAGGACATGTTCACACGCCTCTGATTCATCCCCGATGAATCAGACCTGACTCAACTCTAAGCAGTAGCAGGCATGACAAACAAGCAAGAATGAGTAGGCACAACAGGGCTCAAACAACTCCTACCCATGCTAGTGGGTTTCATCTATTTACTGTGGAATGACAGGTCATGCAAAGGATAAAGGGGTTCAGCTACCGCAGCAAATAACAGATGAATCGTTGTTGTCCTAATGCAGTAAAAGAGAGCAGGAGCGAGAGAGTGGGATTGTATCGGAATGAACAAGGGGGTTTTGCTTGCCTGGCACTTCTGAAGATAACATTGAGTCTTCATCAGTGTCAACGATCACATCATCGGTATCACGTCTATCGAGAGGGGACAAATACCGGCAACATAGAAGGGAACACAATCAATGCAATGCACAATATGATGCATGATCATGACATGGCAAAATGAATGTGTTTTGGGCTAATGCAACTAGCAACAGATTAAATGAAGTTGGTTTGAATACAAGATTCAAATTCAAACTCCACATGTGATTATTCAAATGCCATTTAATTGATTTGTGCTAAACAGCAGCTATAAGTTGTTCTAACATGCATGAAAATGGTACAGATGGATTCCTTGAATTTTTCTGATAATTTTTCATATATAATTTATTTAATTTGGAGTTACGGTTGAATTTCTATGATTTTTAGAAGTTTAGAATATATTCTGGAAATAATAAATCATTTAAGAATTATTTAAATTCCAGAAAACATTTACTGCATCAGCAGTGCGTCACCGTGACGTCAGCAGGTCAACAGACGCTGCTGCTGGTCAACCTGACGTGTGGGGGCCACACGTCAGTGACACAGGGCTGTTTCACTCACTGACAGGTGGGACCGGTCAACGGCCACATCAGCTAGGTCAACTCCGACGCGTGGGGCCACTGTGGTTAACTTAAACTAAACAGGGGTTAACTGTGGTTAGTTAAGGGCGTGGGGCCCATATGTCAGTGAGTGATAGGGCTGTTAGCAGGGTCATTAGTGACTAAGTAAGTGCGCCACGTCGGCGTCACCGGAGTTCAGCCGACAGCGACCAAACCCGGGGCGGCAACACGACGGAGTTGCTCGGGTTTCGCGTACAGACAGCGGTTTGAGCCACGGTTGATCGCTACGGGTAGCTGGTGTTGCAGCGCGTCGGCTGGTGGCAGTAGCCGGGCCGGGGGTGGCCGGAGTGGACGGCCACGAGCTCAAAGGCGGTGGCCGGAGTTCGGTTGCGCACGGGATTGCGTTAGGGTGCACGGGGAGGACGATGGTGGGGTGATATGTGCTACTGGGAGCGTGCTGAGCACGATGGAGTGCTCGGACACGAGCTCCAGCGACTAGCGCGGCGGCGGCGACATCGCCGGCGGCGGTGATCTTTCGGGCTCGGCGACATACGCGACTATAGAGCGCTATCGAGTGCGGTAATAGGGGGAAACGGATCATGAGCTCACAGTGGTCGCGTCGAGATGGTCAACGAGCTCGGGGAAGCGACGACGGCGACGAATCGACGATGACGGCCTTCGGTGCCCGAGGAAGAAGAAGATGATGGCGCCGGCATTGCAGGGCTGCCGGTGATGCTTGGTTTGGCGAAGATGACGCTGGAGGCGATACGGATCTCGGGAACACGGAGAGGGAGCGAGGGAGTGGCTGGCCGCGGTGTTTCTCAGCGGAGTGGCCATGGCGGCTTCGGCCATGAGGGGAAAAGAGCAGGGGAGTGAGAGGGAGAGAGCAGGGAGGCAAGGGAGCGGACGAGGTGGTTCCAGGGGGGTGTCGTGGCATCCTTAGCCGATCCGGGGCGGGGCGGCAAGCAGGAGGTGGCTCGGGCACGTGCGCGCGCGCCGCGGCCACACGCTCGTCCTTCTGTCCGAGGACGAAGACGACAGGAGAAGCTACGATGGTGGGCTGGGCCACTGGAGTTGGGCCGGGTGGGCTGCGAGGTGAGCGCCAGGTACTTCTTTCTCTATCTCTCTTTTTCTAATTATCTCAGTTTTCTATTATTCTGTAAATTTAGGGTTTTATTAAAAATACTCAGACACTTTCAAAAATCATGAAACTAATCATGGCTACTGTTTAGAATATATCCAACAGTAAACATTTTAGTTTATGATTATTTGAGCATTTGAAATATTTAATAGCATTTAAATGCCCAAATGAAAATACTATATGATTTTATTCAGTGACCAAATATGTCCTGCAAAAATATAAACCATTTTTGGTAGATGCTTCCACCTCAAACCAGAAATGTTGAACATTTTTAGAGGACATTTTGAGTTCAATGAAAAAGGTTTTATTTTGACCCTAGTTGAATTCATTTGGTGCTAGGGCTTAGTCAATCCCCATCTCAGGTTTAAATGAAATTTAAACATGATGTAACACTCTAATGCATGCACTAGGCATTGTCAGAACTAGGGATGTGACAACTCACCCCCACTAAACAAGAATCTCGTCTCGAGATTCAAGCGTAGGGTAAGGTGAAGGGGAAACGCAAACTAGTATAATCTTCACGATCCAGGTTGCACTTCATAGGAACGTTGATTTGAACACCATTATTGTCTTGAAGTCCTGCTCTGAGAAATCCTGTCAACATGACATGGAGGGAAGAAGACTCTAGAAGGGTCGATCTCCTCGAAGATCGAACAACTCACGGAATGAGACATAGGACCATCTCTCGGGTTGAGACACGAGATACACATCAAGAGTGGTGGAAAGAAACGGATGACGAAGGTTCACTAGGTAGACAATAATTCCACACTTAAGAAGGTGGTAAACGATTGTCCACGTAGCGAGGAGTTGAGTTGCTATGATACCACGACGAAACATCCTGGAGGAGGGTGATTCGTAGATTATTACCCTAAGTGGCAAAAAGAATTACCTTTGATTCAGAGATCATTGAAACTCTTTATACCAGCTTAAGGCAAATCATAATCGATCATTTAGAGGGGTTCGGTAGAATGGCATACTCGGACTTGGATGATGTGGATTACCTTTTTGAAGACAACACAATGGATGATTTTTACTTACCACCGGAAATGGAAGAGACCCATGGTAGAATGGCACATTGGCGGTGCAAGCGGGGAACAAAATGCAAATGCTGGGAATGATTCTAGTAACTGGGGAGAGGCTCAACAATAGAGAGTTATCCCACTATTGGAATGGTTATAGCATAACCGAGGAAACTGAGAGGAATCCAGTTAGAGCCGATGGTAACACGTAGCGCTTGTGCGTGCTCTCAAGAACTTGAGCATTTCCATAATCATCAAGGTTTTATCAACAACCGCGTCAAGGGTGCTGACAACACAACATACTACCATGATGAATAGCGATGGACGATGCAGATGCGAAGGAGGATAACACTTTCTCAGATTTCACCTTAGCGAGGCCAAGCAAATAAAATCTGGATGATCGACCGAGAGACATTTAGCACTCCGCTTCCAATGTTCTCCTTGATGTGCTAGTGTAACCCATTCATAGATATGGTTTGATATCTAGAACATCAAGTAAAAAGGTCGGACTTCGGAACACAAAAATCCATAGGGGCAACTAGGGAGTAAATCCTACGAAATCCCTATGGGGAGGTGGCCAACTTCCTCAAATCAAGATACTACAACAGGAGGTCTTCCGGTTGGGTGTGTTGGCCACGACATCCACTTTGCCGGTTATTGAGAGACCAATATTATAATTCTTGGGAAATGTTCCAACCATCACATCTGCCTGAGATTCAGATCTGGTTGGTGTCAGGATATCCCAGACTCATCAAGTCTAGAAAGAAAAATGAAAGTTTGCAACACAAATCGACGAGATAATGTTGCGGGATTCTCGGGGAGTGAGCTACGATAGTAAGCTCCAAAACATGAGCTGGTTCTGCTACAAACATGCGAACACGTTGTCCCAGACAAGCATGGCCACGTAGCAGTCTTATAATTAAACACTACCGAGTTCAGGTGGAGAATCATCATCGAGGATATCGAAGTCTTTACGCAAGTCCATGGATTAGATCCCAAGCATAGACTTCTTTTCCTTGAACAAGTCAATCAGTGTCTTAGTGTGCTAGGGACACATATAGAATGAAGGTTGCAAGTCTCCAGACTACAGAATACTTCGCACGTGTGCATGACTGATTTGGGATGATTCCAAAGGAAACAAAACAATCTTTCTCAAATTCACGGCGGCAACTTTCACCAAATGCACGTGTATAAGAGGAAGTCACTCCTTTCATCAAACAAATACTTCATGAGCTAGCATGAAGAAAATGCTTTCAAAAGTTTCCAACACTAGCTTAATGTTCAACAACATCATGGAGGAGATAAGGATGTTGCCAATGGGCTCAACAACAATTCATCTAGGTTTCCTTTTAAAAGGAATTCCATAGTTAAGTGAACACAGTGATAGCATTGGTCAGACCAAAGATGTAATGGTGTATGCTCGAGGGATCAACCATGAATAAGACAACATTACGAGCATCGTTGGTACTAATTTGATTTGACGATAGCCCACACTCAAATCAAAGGATTGATAAGACAATAGGTCCAGCAACTGATCACAAGGACCAATCGATGAAGATATCATCTTTCTTCAGCACACCCTACACAAGAATATCCCTTTGGAACGAACTAAGTCAGGCAAGCTTTTATCTTCCAACTCTCCAAGTTGTTGTCTAGCTTAACCAACTAGCTCAGGGATATCTAACACCGATTTTTGGAGAGAAGGTGGTTCACAAGAACCCAACTTGATCACGAGATCAACATAGCGGTCAGGCGACAACCTGGTGATACTTTCGAGAAGAAATTTGGAATATCATGAACCACCGGTATGTTACTAAGCTCGAGAACAATCTTACTTTTCAGGGCAAGACGATATGATCAAATAAGCAAGGATTGGCACTATCCTAACTCACTGATCGGAGAGTGCACCAGAAATAAGGACTAGGTAGCACAATCAACCTTAGGGTGACGATTCAATAATCAACACGCTAAGAATGAGGTTATCGTCCATTTAACTACCAAGCAATGGAGTTGCTAGCAGTATTGATTTCACACGCCATGATTCATTTGTCGGCATTCCGGTTACAATAACACGGAAACCAAGAAATTATCAATGATGATCAGAAGTATTACTGCGTCAAGAATTCATAAGATGGTGTGCAATTCCCATGAAATTCCTGATATAAAGATGGTAATACTTCAAGGTAGAACAGACCAGAAGCTGGATTGGCATTTTGATCTGCGGAATACAATTGCTTTGACCCAATCCTAGATATGGATGAGATTCTGGAGTTTGTTTCTCCTATTCATTCTGAAATAGAATGGCTTGGCGGACCACAAGGGTAATAGGCATCGACGAACGAATGCACGCATACTCTTGACTATCAATTGATAGGCGAGGGTCGGAAACAACTAAGATGGGACAACTCAAAAGAACATATTATTTTCTGAGTTGTGGATGCATGGATTAGCATGTCGAACGAAGTTCAACATATTTCTTCCGGATAACCCATGCAGAAAGGTAGAACTGGCAGAGCCACAATATATAATGGAGAACTCATCAAGAATAATCCTGTTGTGATATTTCAGTTCAACGAGGAACTTCTGCCATAAGTAGTTCATGGTATTTGGAAGAAGAAGATACCACGGACTTCAAGGACTATCGCAAAGGTTACTAATGTCCTAAAGGCACTAGCAATTACTATCAACATGAAGTAGGTAGAGTGAATCTCGGGTTCAAGAACCCAGGAATAGAATACCTATTACTAAGTAGCATCACGGGATGCTTTCGAGAATGATGGCCAGAATCATCACACTGGGAACACAAATCATGGCTAAATTACTAGATGATCCCGTAAGACACCTAGGGTCATAATAATATCTCCAACATATATGTCAAGGTAACGGAGTACCTCAACTCACTGATTAGTGTGGTTAATCTGGCCCATGGGAACATTAAAACGGGAAGAAAGGATTTGCAAATGCATCAGACTACTTAGAAACCTGGGATGACTCGGACAGCATAACGGCTGTAAATGCTCAGAAAAGATTTGAGACATTCACAAAAATGGTGGCATAACCACTCAGAAGCACAATATCAAGGTTTCGAGATCAACAATTAACATACGGAAGTAGTAGGAACTGAACTGAGACTTAAATCCAACAATCTTATAAGTCCACTGCTTAGTAACACGTGATCCTAATAGAAAGAAGAGATAGCCTAGTTCTTAATCCCCGTAGAAGAGAAGATGATGACTCAGATCAGAAGGCCATGAGGTATAAGGAGTAAAAAGAGCCTTACGTTCCATCCCACAATCAATTCCCTTATATAACTAAAGCATTTCTAGACTCAACTTCGACCAGTTTGGCTTGGTAATCCTACAGGCAGTCAAGCTCTGATACCAACGCTGTCAGGACCCCGACTCAATGCCACATCGATCTAGCATGTAACACATCATATCACTTTGCGGCCTCACGCACGGTATCCCCACGGGTGTCGCCTTACCTTTCCCCGGGACCGTTTGCGCCTTTTGGCACACGTATATGACAGTGTCGCTAGCATCCATATGATAAGGAGCCCGGGCTGACATGGCTAGTCGTAAACCCAAAGTGGCACAGACTTACAGGGACAGGCATCCATGACCCAGCATCGAACGTGTCGGTCATCAGTGAGTGAATCCAGGCTGTAGCACTGGGCTAGCAGGACTCCGGTGAACCGGGCTGTAGCGGGCTAACAGGACTCCGGTATTCATCGCGTGACATTTCCCCGAAGGGACAGACACAGGAACGAAGAAGGACACATGCCGGCCAGCCTAAGTGTCCCGGAGCAGTAGCAAGCTACCATGGCTCGGTGGAAACACTAGGAGACATTTCCCCGTAAGAGAGGCTACTAAAGACAAACAACTAGATGGTCAGATCCCACACATACCAAGCATTTCAATAACATACACACAATATGCTCGATATGTGCAAATACAACATGGCATCACAACATGACTCTATGACTTAAGTAATTAATTCAATAGGCTCCGAGGAGCGAGATATTACAAACATGGGTCTCATGACCCAACACTCAGAGCATACAAATCAAAGCACAAGCGGAAGCTATCATGTCTGAGTACAGACATCTATAAATGAAAAAGGCTGAGAAGCCCGGCTGTCTATCAGATCCTGTTGAGGGCACAAGACCGTAACTGAGGTAACAAGCTAAACGTCGAAGTCCACGCGAAACTACTAGTGAGACCGAAGTCTCTCTGCAAAAACATAAAATAGGCAAACGTGAGTACAAATGTACCCAGCAAGACTTACATCAGATCTATCTACATATGCATCATTATCAACAAAGGGGATGGTGGGGTTTAACTGCAGCAAGCCAGCTTTGACTCGGTGGCTATCCTGAACTACGACTGCAAGTAACTCTTTTGAGGTGGCGCACACGAGTCCACATATTCACCATATCAATACACCACTATGGATCCGCTCCCGTCTCCCTACGAGAACGCCATCCATAGCACTCACGCTTATCTTGCGTATTTTAGAGTATCCACTTTCACTTGTCTATGAACTGATATAAGAAACCCAGAAGTCCTTTTCCGCGGACACGGCTATTCGAATAGATGATGTTAACCCTGCAGGGGTGTACTTCTTCACACACGTTCTCACCACTTACCGCCGTTTACACGACATGTACTCGGCAACCTTCAAGCGGAAGCCCAACGTGGGTGTCGGCCACGACCTACCTAATCACTCAAGTCTCTAGTCCAGGTTTATCGCTTATTGGGGTTCCATCCATGAGGAGATCCGGCCGGAGTTTCGCTCACAGCCCCAAACGATGTGAACAGGGTTCCCGAGACACCAAACAGGCGCCCGGTACACCGTGCCATGTGCCTACCGCATCACAGCCCACCCCTACGGTCAGCGCTGCGCACGGCCTCCAGCATACTACAAACACCAGAAACTACTTGCAACTCCTGGACAGAGGACAAGGGTGATCAAGAAGCCGAGAGGGTCCATTGGTTTCAGGCCCAATGCGTGGTAGTAGCTGAATCATGGATCACAAACACAGAACTCAGTTCCTGAGGACGGCTGCAATGAGACAACCCACCATGTACTCCTACATGGCCTCTCACCGCTACCTTTACCAAAACGTGTTCACACACTTAGCTCACACACAGTAGGACATGTTCACACGCCTCTGATTCATCCCCGATGAATCAGACCTGACTCAACTCTAAGCAGTAGCAGGCATGACAAATAAGCAAGAATGAGTAGGCACAACAGGGCTCAAACAACTCCTACCCATGCTAGTGGGTTTCATCTATTTACTGTGGAATGACAGGTCATGCAAAGGACAAAGGCGTTCAGCTACCGCAGCAAATAATAGATGAATCGTTGTTGTCCTAATGCAGTAAAAGAGAGCAGGAGCGAGAGAGTGGGATTGTATCGGAATGAACAAGGGGGTTTTGCTTGCCTAGCACTTCTGAAGATAACATTGAGTCTTCATCAGTGTCAACGATCACATCATCGGTATCACGTCTATCGAGAGGGGACAAATACCGGCAACATAGAAGGGAACACAATCAATGCAATACACAATATGATGCATGATCATGACATGGCAAAATGAATGTGTTTTGGGCTAATGCAACTAGCAACAGATTAAATGAAGTTGGTTTGAATACAAGATTCAAATTCAAACTCCACATGTGATTATTCAAATGCCATTTAATTGATTTGTGCTAAACAGCAGCTATAAGTTGTTCTAACATGCATGAAAATGGTACATATGGATTCCTTGAATTTTTCTGATAATTTTTCATATATAATTTATTTAATTTGGAGTTACGGTTGAATTTCTATGATTTTTAGAAGTTTAGAATATATTCTGGAAATAATAAATCATTTAAGAATTATTTAAATTCCAGAAAACATTTACTGCGTCAGCAGTGCGTCACCGTGACGTCAGCAGGTCAACAGACGCTGCTGCTGGTCAACCTGACATGTGGGGGCCACACGTCAGTGACACAGGGCTGTTTCACTCACTGACAGGTGGGACCGGTCAACGGCCACATCAGCTAGGTCAACTCCGACGCGTGGGGCCACTGTGGTTAACTTAAACTAAACAGGGGTTAACCGTGGTTAGTTAAGGGCGTGGGGCCCATATGTCAGTGAGAGATAGGGCTGTTAGCAGGGTCATTAGTGACTAAGTAAGTGCGCCACGTCGGCGTCACCGGAGTTCAGCCGGCGGCGACCAAACCCGGGGCGGCAACACGCCGGAGTTGCTCGGGTTTCGCGTACAGACAGCGGTTTGAGCCGCGGTTGATCGCTACGGGTAGCATGTGTTGCAGCGCGTCGGCTGGTGGCAGTAGCCGGGCCGGGGGTGGCCGGAGTGGACGGCCACGAGCTCAAAGGCGGTGGCCGGAGTTCGGTTGCGCACGGGATTGCGTTAGGGTGCAGGGGGAGGATGGTGGTGGGGTGATATGTGCTACTGGGAGCGTGCTGAGCACGATGGAGTGCTCGGACACGAGCTCCAGCGACTAGCGCGGCGGCGGCGACATCGCCGGCGGCGGTGAGCTTTCGGGCTCGGCGACATACGCGACTATAGAGCGCTATCGAGTGCGGTAATAGGGGGAAACGGATCATGAGCTCACAGTGGTCGCGTCGAGATGGTCAACGAGCTCGGGGAAGCAACGACGGCGACGAATCGACGATGACGGCCTTCGGTGCCCGAGGAAGAAGAAGATGATGGCGCCGGCATTGCAGGGCTGCCGGTGATGCTTGGTTTGGCGAGGATGACGCTGGAGGCGATACAGATCTCGGGAACACGGAGAGGGAGCGAGGGAGTGGCTGGCCGCGGTGTTTCTCAGCGGAGTGGCCATGGCGGCTTCGGCCATGAGGGGAAAAGAGCAGGGGAGTGAGAGGGAGAGAGCAGGGAGGCAAGGGAGCGGACGAGGGGGTTCCAGGGGGGTGTCGTGGCATCCCTAGCCGATCCGGGGCGGGGCGGCAAGCAGGAGGTGGCTCGGGCGCGTGCGCGCGCGCCGCGGCCACACGCTCGTCCTTCTGTCCGAGGACGAAGACGACAGGAGAAGCTACGATGGTGGGCTGGGCCACTGGAGTTGGGCCGGGTGGGCTGCGAGGTGAGCGCCAGGTACTTCTTTCTCTATCTCTCTTTTTCTAATTATCTCAGTTTTCTATTATTCTGTAAATTTAGGGTTTTATTAAAAATACTCAGACACTTTCAAAAATCATGAAACTAATCATGGCTACTGTTTAGAATATATCCAACAGTAAACATTTTAGTTTATGATTATTTGAGCATTTGAAATATTTAATAGCATTTAAATGCCCAAACGAAAATACTATATGATTTAATTCAGTGACCAAATATGTCCTGCAAAAATATAAACCATTTTTGGTAGATGCTTCCACCTCAAACCAGAAATGTTGAACATTTTTAGAGGACATTTTGAGTTCAATGAAAAAGGTTTTATTTTGACCCTAGTTGAATTCATTTGGTGCTAGGGCTTAGTCAATCCCCATCTCAGGTTTAAATGAAATTTAAACATGATGTAACACTCTAATGCATGCACTAGGCATTGTCAGAACTAGGGATGTGACAGTCCCGTAGTGTTTTCTATAGTTGTTGAACCCCAAGGTGCACTTACGTGTCAGTCATCAACAATCCCAGTTTTGGCCGATTCTAGACCATTTCGTGGACTATTACTCATTGTTTTCGGGTCCCGGAGTGATTTTAGTGCTTGACGAACCCCGGGTGCGTCTACATGTCGGTCATCAACACTCGCGGTTTTGGCGATTCTGACCCGTTTCGTGGACTATTAATTATCGTTTGGGTGTCCGAGAGCGATTTCCATGGTTGTCGAATCCCAAGGAGTGCTTACGTGTTGGTTGTCAAGACTCATAGTTCGGGCCGATTCTGACCCGTTTCTTGGACT
This sequence comes from Triticum aestivum, assembly GCF_018294505.1. Lineage (NCBI taxonomy): Eukaryota > Viridiplantae > Streptophyta > Magnoliopsida > Poales > Poaceae > Triticum > Triticum aestivum. The sequence continues at coordinate 21,817 of NW_025228245.1, read as the reverse complement.
ATTACTCGGTTTTGGGGTCTCGAAGTGATTTCCACGATTGGCGAACCCCAGGGTGTGTCAACGTGCCGGTCATCAACACTAGCAGTTTTTGTCGATTGTGACCCGTTTCGTGGACTATTACTCACCGTTTTGGGGTCCCGTAGCGATTTCCATAGTTGTTGAACCCCAAGGTGCACTTACGTGTCAGTAATCAACAATCGCAGTTTTGGCCGATTGTGGCCCGTTTCATGGACTATTACTCACTATTTTGGGGTCCCGGAGTAATTTCGACGATTGACGAACCCCGGGGTGCGTCATTGTTTCGGTCATCAACACTCTGGTTTTTTTTTATTCTGACCCGTTTCGTGGACTA
>NW_025228245.1:17599-21100 GCF_018294505.1 Triticum aestivum | reverse complement strand
GGTTTTGGCGATTCTGACCCGTTTCGTGGACTATTAATTATCGTTTGGGTGTCCGAGAGCGATTTCCATGGTTGTCGAATCCCAAGGAGTGCTTACGTGTTGGTTGTCAAGACTCGTAGTTTTGGATGATTCGGACCCATTTCTTGGACTATTACTCGGTTTTGGGGTCTTGAAGTGATTTCCACGATTGACGAACCCCAGGGTGTGTCTATGTGTCGGTCATCAACACACGCGGTTTTTGTCGATTGTGACCCGTTTCGTGGACTATTACTCACCGTTTTGGGGTCCCGTAGCGATTTCCATAGTTGTTGAACCCCAAGGTGGACTTACGTGTCAGTCATCAACACCCGCATTTTTTGTCGATTGTGACCCGTTTCGTGGACTATTACTCACCGTTTTGGGGTCCCGTAGTGTTTTCCATAGTTGTTGAACCCCAAGGTGCACTCACGTGTCAGTCATCAACAATCGCAGTTTTGGCCGATTCTGGACCATTTCGTGGACTATTACTCATTGTTTTCGGGTCCCGGAGGGATTTCAGTGCTTGACGAACCCCGGGTGCGTCTACGTGTCGGTCATCAACACTCGCGGTTTTGGCGATTCTGACCCGTTTCGTGGACTACTAATTATCGTTTGGGTGTCCGAGAGCGATTTCCATGGTTGTCGAATCCCAAGGAGTGCTTACGTGTTGGTTGTCAAGACTCGTAGTTTTGGATGATTCGGACCCATTTCTTGGACTATTACTCGGTTTTGGGGTCTTGAAGTGATTTCCACGATTGACGAACCCCAGGGTGTGTCTATGTGTCGGTCATCAACACTCGCGGTTTTTGTCGATTGTGACCCGTTTCGTGGACTATTACTCACCGTTTTGGGGTCCCATAGCGATTTCCATAGTTGTTGAACCCCAAGGTGGACTTACGTGTCAGTCATCCACACCCGCATTTTTTGTCGACTGTGACCCGTTTCGTGGACTATTACTCACCGTTTTCGGGTCCCGTAGTGTTTTCCATAGTTGTTGAACCCCAAGGTGCACTTACGTGTCAGTCATCAACAATCGCAGTTTTGGCCAATTCTAGACCATTTCGTGGACTATTACTCATTGTTTTCGGGTCCCGGAGTGATTTTAGTGCTTGACGAACCCCGGGTGCGTCTACGTGTCGGTCATCAACACTCGCGGTTTTGGCGATTCTGACCCGTTTCGTGGACTATTAATTATCGTTTGGGTGTCTGAGAGCGATTTCCATGGTTGTCGAATCCCAAGGAGTGCTTACGTGTTGGTTGTCAAGACTCATAGTTCGGGCCGATTCTGACCCGTTTCTTGGACTATTACTCAGTTTTGGGGTCTCGAAGTGATTTCCACGATTGACGAACCCCAGGGTGTGTCAACGTGCCGGTCATCAACACTAGCAGTTTTTGTCGATTGTGACCCGTTTCGTGGACTATTACTCACCGTTTTGGGGTCCCGTAGCGATTTCCATAGTTGTTGAACCCCAAGGTGCACTTACGTGTCAGTAATCAACAATCGCAGTTTCGGCCGATTGTGGCCCGTTTCATGGACTATTACTCACTATTTTGGGGTCCCGGAGTAATTTCGACGATTGACGAACCCCGGGGTGCGTCATTGTTTCGGTCATCAACACTCTGGTTTTTTTTTGATTCTGACCCGTTTCGTGGACTATTACTCACCGTTTTGGGGCCCATAGGGATTTCCATAGTTGTTGAACCCCAAGGTGCACTTACGTGCCGGTCATCAATACTCGCACTTTTGGCCGATTCTGGACCGTTTCATGGACTATTACTCACTGTTTGGGGTCCAGGAGTGATTTCCACGATTGACGAACCCCGGGGTGCATATATGTGTCGGTCATCAACACTCGCGGTTTTTGGTGATTCTGACCTATTTCATGGACTATTAATCACCATTTTGGAGTCCCAGAGCGATTTCCATGGTTGTCGAATCCCAAGGAGTGCTTACGTGTTGGTCGTGCAGACTCGCAGTGTGGGCCGATTCTGATCCGTTTCTTGGACTATTACTCAGTTTTGGGGTCTCGAAGTGAATTCCACGATTGACGAACCCCGGGGTGCGTCTACGTGTCGGTCATCAACACTCGCGGTTTTGGTCGATTGTGACTCGTTTCATGGTGTATTACTCACCGTTTTGGGGTCCCGTAGTGATTTTCATAGTTATTGAACCCCAAGGTACACTTACGTGTCGGTCATCAACACTCGTAGTTTTGCCCGATTCTGGACCATTTCGTGGACTATTACTCATTGTTTTCGGGTCCCGGAGTGATTTCAGTGCTTGACAAACCCCGGGTGCGTCTACGTGTCGGTCATCAACACTCGCGGTTTTGGCGATTCTGACCCGTTTCGTGGACTATTAATTATCGTTTGGGTGTCCGAGAGCGATTTCCATGGTTGTCGAATCCCAAGGATTGCTTACGTGTTGGTTGTCAAGACTCGTAGTTTTGGATGATTCGGACCCATTGCTTGGACTATTACTCGGTTTTGGGGTCTTAAAGTGATTTCCACGATTGACGAACCCCAGGGTGTGTCTATGTGTCGGTCATCAACACTCGCGGTTTTTGTCGATTGTGACCCGTTTCGGGGACTATTACTCACCGTTTTGGGGTCCCGTAGCAATTTCCATAGTTGTTGAACCCCAAGGTGGACTTACGTGTCGGTCATCAACACCCGCATTTTTTTTCGATTGTGACCCGTTTCGTGGACTATTACTCACCGTTTTGGGGTCCCATAGTGTTTTCCATAGTTGTTGAACCCCAAGGTGCACTTACGTGTCAGTCATCAACAATCGCAGTTTTGGCCCATTCTGGACCATTTCGTGGACTATTACTCATTGTTTTCGGGTCCCGGAGTGATTTCAGTGCTTGACGAACCCTGGGTGCGTCTACGTGTTGGTCATCAACACTCGCGGATTTGGCGATTCTGACCCGTTTAGTGGACTATTAATTATCGTTTGGGTGTCCGAGAGCGATTTCCATGGTTGTCGAATCCCAAGGAGTGCTTACGTGTTGGTTGTCAACACTCGTAGTTTTGGATGATTCGGACCCGTTTCTTGGACTATTACTCGGTTTTGGGGTCTTGAAGTGATTTCCACGATTGACGAACCCCAGGGTGTGTCTATGTGCCGGTCATCAACACTCGCGGTTTTTGTCGATTGTGACCCGTTTCGTGGACTATTACTCACCGTTTTGGGGTCCCGTAGCGATTTCCATAGTTGTTGAACCCCAAGGTGGACTTATGTGTCGGTCATCAACACCCACATTTTTTGTCGATTGTGACCCGTTTCGTGGACTATTACTCACCGTTTTGGGGTCCCGTAGTGTTTTCCATAGTTGTTGAACCCCAAGGTGCACTTACGTGTCAGTCATCAACAATCGCAGTTTTGGCCGATTCTGGCCCATTTCATGGACTATTACTCACTATTTTGGGGTCCCGGGGTAATTTCGACGATTGACGAACCCCGGGGTGCGTTATTGTGTC
>NW_025228245.1:12382-17299 GCF_018294505.1 Triticum aestivum | reverse complement strand
CGATTTCCTTAGTTGTTGAACCCCAAGGTGCACTTACGTCCCGGTCATCAATACTCGCACTTTTGGCCGATTCTGGCCCGTTTCATGGACTATTACTCACTGTTTGGGGTCCCGGAGTGATTTCCACGATTGACGAACCCCGGGGTGCACATATGTGTCGGTCATCAACACTTTTTTGTCGATTGTGACCCGTTTCGTGGACTATTACTCACCGTTTTGGGGCCCCGTAATGATTTCCATAGTTATTGAACCCCAAGGTGCACTTATGTGTCGGTCATTGACACTCGCAGTTTTTGCGGATTCTGGCCTATTTCGTGGACTATTACTCACTGTTTTGGGGTCCCGGAGTGATTTCAGTGATTGACGAACCACGGGGAGCGTCTACGTGTTGGTCATTAACACTCACGGTTTTTAGCGATTCTGACCCGTTTCGTGGACTATTAATTATTGTTTGGGTGTCCAGAGCGATTTCCATGGTGGTCGAATCCCAAGGAGTGCTTATGTGTTGGTTGTCAAGACTTGTAGTTTGGGCCGATTCTGACCCGTTTCTTAGACTATTACTCGGTTTTGGGGTCTCGAAGTGATTTGCACGATTGACGAACCCCGGGGGAAGTCTACGTGTGGGTCATCAACACTCGCGGTTTTTGTTGATTGTGACCCGTTTCATGGACTATTACTGACCGTTTTGGGGCCCGTAGCAATTTCCATAGTTGTTGAACCCCAAGGTGCACTTACGTGTCGGTCGTCAACACTCGCGTTTTTTGCCGATTGTGACCCGTTTCGTGGACTATTACTCACCGTTTGGGGGTCCCGAAGTGATTTCCATAGTTATTGAACCCCAAGGTGCACTTACGTGTCGGTCATCAACACTCGCAGTTTTTGCGGATTCTGGCCTATTTCGTGGACTATTACTCACTGTTTTGGGGTCCCAGAGTGATTTCAGCGATTGACGAACCCTGGGGTGCGTCTACGTGTCGGTCATCAACACTCACGGTTTTTGGCGATTCTGACCCGTTTCGTGGAATATTAATTACTGTTTGGGTGTCCCAGAGCGATTTCCATGGTTGTCGAATCCCAAGGAGTGCTTACGTGTTGGTTGTCAAGACTCATAGTTCGGGCTGATTCTGACCCGTTTCTTGGACTATTACTCGGTTTTTGGGTCTCGAAGTGATTTCCACGATTGACGAACCCCAGGGTGTGTCAACGTGCCGGTCATCAACACTAGCAGTTTTTGTCGATTGTGACCCGTTTCGTGGACTATTACTCACTGTTTTGGGGTCCCGTAGCGATTTCCATAGTTGTTGAACCCCAAGGTGCACTTACGTGTCAGTAATCAACAATCGCAGTTTTGGCCGATTGTGGCCCGTTTCATGGACTATTACTCACTATTTTGGGGTCCCGGAGTAATTTCGACGATTGACGAACCACGGGGTGCGTCATTGTTTCGGTCATCAACACTCTGGGTTTTTTTTTTGATTCTGACCCGTTTCGTGGACTATTACTCACCGTTTTGGGGCCCATAGCGATTTCCATAGTTGTTGAACCCCAAGGTGCACTTACGTGCCGATCATCAATACTTGCACTTTTGGCCGATTCTGGACCGTTTCATGGACTATTACTCACTGTTTGGGGTCCAGGAGTGATTTCCACGATTGACGAACCCCGGGGTGCATATATGTGTCGGTCATCAACACTCGCGGTTTTTGGTGATTCTGACCTGTTTCATGGACTATTAATCACCATTTTGGAGTCCCAGAGCGATTTCCATGGTTGTCGAATCCCAAGGAGTGCTTACGTGTTGGTCGTCCAGACTCGCAGTGTGGGCCGATTCTGATCCGTTTCATGGACCATTACTCAGTTTTGGGGTCTCGAAGTGAATTCCACGATTGACGAACCCCGGGGTGCATCTACGTGTCGGTCATCAACACTCGCGGTTTTGGTCGATTGTGACCCGTTTTGTGGTCTATTACTCACCGTTTTGGGGTCCCGTAGTGATTTTCATAGTTATTGAACCCCAAGGTACACTTACGTGTCGGTCATCAACACTCGTAGTTTTGGCCGATTCTGGACCATTTCGTGGACTATTGCTCATTGTTTTCGGGTCCCGGAGTGATTTCAGTGCTTGATGAACCCCAAGTGCGTCTACGTGTCGGTCATCAACACTCGCGGTTTTGGCCATTCTGACCCGTTTCGTGGACTATTAATTATCGTTTGGGTGTCCGAGAGCGATTTCCATGGTTGTCGAATCCCAAGGAGTGCTTACGTGTTGGTTGTCAAGACTCGTAGTTTTGGATGATTCGGACCCATTTCTTGGACTATTACTCGGTTTTGGGGTCTTGAAGTGATTTCCACGATTGACGAACCCCAGGGTGTGTCTATGTGTCGGTCATCAACACTCGCGGTTTTTGTCGATTGTGACCCGTTTCGTGGACTATTACTCACCGTTTTGGGGTCCCGTAGCGATTTCCATAGTTGTTGAACCCCAAGGTGGACTTACGTGTCGGTCATCAACACCCGCATTTTTTGTCGATTGCGACCCGTTTCGTGGACTATTACTCACCGTTTTGGGGTCCCGTAGTGTTTTCCATAGTTGTTGAACCCCAAGGTGCACTTACGTGTCAGTCATCAACAATCGTAGTTCTGGCCGAATCTGGACCATTTCGTGGACTATTACTCATTGTTTTCGGGTCCCGGAGTGATTTCAGTGCTTGACGAACCCCGGGTGCGTCTACGTGTCGGTCATCAACACTCGCGGTTTTGGCGATTCTGACCCGTTTCATGGACTATTAATTATCGTTTGGGTGTCCGAGAGCGATTTCCATGGTTGTCGAATCCCAAGGAGTGCTTACGTGTTGGTTGTCAAGACTCATAGTTCGGGCCGATTCTGACCCGTTTCTTGGACTATTACTCGGTTTAGGGGTCTCGAAGTGATTTCCACGATTGACGAACCCCAGGGTGTGTCAACGTGCCGGTCATCAACACTAGCAGTTTTTGTCGATTATGACCCGTTTCGTGGACTATTACTCACCGTTTTGGGGTCCCGTAGCGATTTCCATAGTTGTTGAACCCCAAGGTGCACTTACGTGTCAGTAATCAACAATCGCAGTTTTGGCCGATTGTGGCCCGTTTCATGGACTATTACTCACTATTTTGGGGTCCCGGAGTAATTTCGACGATTGACGAATCCCGGGGTGCGTCATTGTTTCGGTCATCAACACTCTGGTTTTTTTTTATTCTGACCCGTTTCGTGGACTATTACTCACCATTTTGGGGCCCATAGCGATTTCCATAGTTGTTGAACCCCAAGGTGCACTTACGTGCCGGTCATCAATACTCGCACTTTTGGCCGATTTTGGACCGTTTCATGGACTATTACTCACTGTTTGGGGTCCAGGAGTGATTTCCACGATTGACGAACACGGGGTGCATATATGTGTCGGTCATCAACACTCGCGGTTTTTGGTGATTCTGACCTGTTTCATGGACTATTAATCACCATTTTGGAGTCCCAGAGCGATTTCCATGGTTGTTGAATCCCAAGGAGTGCTTACGTGTTGGTCGTCCAGACTCGCAGTGTGGGCCGATTCTGATCCGTTTCATGGACTATTACTCAGTTTTGGGGTCTCGAAGTGAATTCCACGATTGACGAACCCCGGGGTGCATCTACGTGTCGGTCATCAACACTCGCGGTTTTGGTCGATTGTGACCCATTTCATGGTCTATTACTCACCGTTTTGGGGCCCCGTAGTGATTTTCATAGTTATTGAACCCCAAGGTACACTTACGTGTCGGTCATCAACACTCGTAGTTTTGGCCGATTCTGGACGATTTCGTGGACTATTACTCATTGTTTTCGGGTCCCGGAGTGATTTCAGTGCTTGACGAACCCCGGGTGCGTCTACGTGTCGGTCATCAACACTCACGGTTTTGGCGATTCTGACCCGTTTCGTGGACTATTAATTATCGTTTGGGTGTCCGAGAGCGATTTCCATGGTTGTCGAATCCCAAGGAGTGCTTACGTGTTGGTTGTCAAGACTCGTAGTTTTGGATGATTCGGACCCATTTCTTGGACTATTACTCGGTTTTGGGGTCTTGAAGTGATTTCCACGATTGACGAACCCCAGGGTGTGTCTATGTGTCGGTCATCAACACTTGCGGTTTTTGTCGATTGTGACCCGTTTCGTGGACTATTACTCACCGTTTTGGGGTCCCGTAGCGATTTCCATAGTTGTTGAACCCTAAGGTGGACTTACGTGTCGGTCATCAACACCCGCATATTTGGTCGATTGTGACCCGTTTCTGGACTATTACTCACCGTTTTGGGGTCCCGTAGTGTTTTCCATAGTTGTTGAACCCCAAGGTGCACTTACGTGTCAGTCATCAACAATCGCAGTTTTGGCCGATTCTGGACCATTTCATGGACTATTACTCATTGTTTTCGGGCCCCGGAGTGATTTCAGTGCTTGACGAACCCCGGGTGCGTCTACGTGTCGGTCATCAACACTCGCGGTTTTGGCGATTCTAACCCGTTTCATGGACTATTAATTATCGTTTGGGTGTCCGAGAGCGATTTCCATGGTTGTCGAATCCCAAGGAGTGCTTACGTGTTGGTTGTCAAGACTCATAGTTCGGGCCGATTCTGACCCGTTTCTTGGACTATTACTCGGTTTTGGGGTCTCGAAGTGATTTCCACGATTGACGAACCCCAGGGTGTGTCAACGTGCCGGTCATCAACACTAGCAGTTTTTGTCGATTGTGACCCGTTTCGTGGACAATTACTCACCGTTTTGGGGTCCCGTAGCGATTTCCATAGTTGTTGAACCCCAAGGTGCACTTACGTGTCAGTAATCAACAATCGCAGTTTTGGCCGATTGTGGCCCGTTTCATGGACTATTACTCACTATTTTGGGGTCCCGG
>NW_025228245.1:11296-12372 GCF_018294505.1 Triticum aestivum | reverse complement strand
GTGCGTCTACGTGTCGGTCATCAACACTCGCGGTTTTGGCCATTCTGACCCGTTTCGTGGACTATTAATTATCGTTTGGGTGTCCGAGAGCGATTTCCATGGTTGTCGAATCCCAAGGAGTGCTTACGTGTTGGTTGTCAAGACTCGTAGTTTTGGATGATTCGGACCCATTTCTTGGACTATTACTCGGTTTTGGGGTCTTGAAGTGATTTCCACGATTGACGAACCCCAGGGTGTGTCTATGTGTCGGTCATCAACACTCGCGGTTTTTGTCGATTGTGACCCGTTTCGTGGACTATTACTCACCGTTTTGGGGTCCCGTAGCGATTTCCATAGTTGTTGAACCCCAAGGTGGACTTACGTGTCGGTCATCAACACCCGCATTTTTTGTCGATTGCGACCCGTTTCGTGGACTATTACTCACCGTTTTGGGGTCCCGTAGTGTTTTCCATAGTTGTTGAACCCCAAGGTGCACTTACGTGTCAGTCATCAACAATCGCAGTTCTGGCCGAATCTGGACCATTTCGTGGACTATTACTCATTGTTTTCGGGTCCCGGAGTGATTTCAGTGCTTGACGAACCCCGGGTGCGTCTACGTGTCGGTCATCAACACTCGCGGTTTTGGCGATTCTGACCCGTTTCATGGACTATTAATTATCGTTTGGGTGTCCGAGAGCGATTTCCATGGTTGTCGAATCCCAAGGAGTGCTTACGTGTTGGTTGTCAAGACTCATAGTTCGGGCCGATTCTGACCCGTTTCTTGGACTATTACTCGGTTTTGGGGTCTCGAAGTGATTTCCACGATTGACGAACCCCAGGGTGTGTCAACGTGCCGGTCATCAACACTAGCAGTTTTTGTCGATTATGACCCGTTTCGTGGACTATTACTCACCGTTTTGGGGTCCCGTAGCGATTTCCATAGTTGTTGAACCCCAAGGTGCACTTACGTGTCAGTAATCAACAATCGCAGTTTTGGCCGATTGTGGCCCGTTTCATGGACTATTACTCACTATTTTGGGGTCCCGGAGTAATTTTGACGATTGACGAATCCCGGGGTGCGTCATTGTTTCGGTCAT
>NW_025228245.1:9541-11286 GCF_018294505.1 Triticum aestivum | reverse complement strand
TTTTTTTTGATTCTGACCCGTTTCGTGGACTATTACTCACCGTTTTGGGGCCCATAGCGATTTCCATAGTTGTTGAACCCCAAGGTGCACTTACGTGCCGGTCATCAATACTCGCACTTTTGGCCGATTCTGGACCGTTTCATGGACTATTACTGACTGTTTGGGGTCCAGGAGTGATTTCCACGATTGACGAATACGGGGTGCATATATGTGTCGGTCATCAACACTCGCGGTTTTTGGTGATTCTGACCTGTTTCATGGACTATTAATCATCATTTTGGAGTCCCAGAGCGATTTCCATGGTTGTCGAATCCCAAGGAGTGCTTACGTGTTGGTCGTCCAGACTCGCAGTGTGGGCCGATTCTGATCCGTTTCTTGGACTATTACTCAGTTTTGGGGTCTCGAAGTGAATTCCACGATTGACGAACCCCGGGGTGCGTCTACGTGTCGGTCATCAACACTCGCGGTTTTGGTCGATTGTGACCCGTTTCATGGTCTATTACTCACCGTTTTGGGGTCCTGTAGTGATTTTCATAGTTATTGAACCCCAAGGTACACTTACGTGTCGGTCATCAACACTCGTAGTTTTGCCCGATTCTGGACCATTTCGTGGACTATTACTCATTGTTTTCGGGTCCCGGAGTGATTTCAGTGCTTGATGAACCCCGGGTGCGTCTACGTGTCGGTCATCAACACTCGCGGTTTTGGCCATTCTGACCCGTTTCGTGGACTATTAATTATCGTTTGGGTGTCCGAGAGCGATTTCCATGGTTGTCGAATCCCAAGGAGTGCTTACGTGTTGGTTGTCAAGACTCGTAGTTTTGGATGATTCGGACCCATTTCTTGGACTATTACTCGGTTTTGGGGTCTTGAAGTGATTTCCACGATTGACGAACCCCAGGGTGTGTCTATGTGTCGGTCATCAACACTCGCGGTTTTTGTCGATTGTGACCCGTTTCGTGGACTATTACTCACCGTTTTGGGGTCCCGTAGCGATTTCCATAGTTGTTGAACCCCAAGGTGGACTTACGTGTCGGTCATCAACACCCGCATTTTTTGTCGATTGCGACCCGTTTCGTGGACTATTACTCACCGTTTTGGGGTCCCGTAGTGTTTTCCATAGTTGTTGAACCCCAAGGTGCACTTACGTGTCAGTCATCAACAATCGCAGTTCTGGCCGAATCTGGACCATTTCGTGGACTATTACTCATTGTTTTCGGGTCCCGGAGTGATTTCAGTGCTTGACGAACCCCGGGTGCGTCTACGTGTCGGTCATCAACACTCGCGGTTTTGGCGATTCTGACCCGTTTCATGGACTATTAATTATCGTTTGGGTGTCCGAGAGCGATTTCCATGGTTGTCGAATCCCAAGGAGTGCTTACGTGTTGGTTGTCAAGACTCATAGTTCGGGCCGATTCTGACCCGTTTCTTGGACTATTACTCGGTTTTGGGGTCTCGAAGTGATTTCCACGATTGACGAACCCCAGGGTGTGTCAACGTGCCGGTCATCAACACTAGCAGTTTTTGTCGATTATGACCCGTTTCGTGGACTATTACTCACCGTTTTGGGGTCCCGTAGCGATTTCCATAGTTGTTGAACCCCAAGGTGCACTTACGTGTCAGTAATCAACAATCGCAGTTTTGGCCGATTGTGGCCCGTTTCATGGACTATTACTCACTATTTTGGGGTCCCGGAGTAATTTTGACGATTGACGAATCCCGGGGTGCGTCATTGTTTCGGTCAT
>NW_025228245.1:7433-9531 GCF_018294505.1 Triticum aestivum | reverse complement strand
GATTCTGACCTGTTTCATGGACTATTAATCATCATTTTGGAGTCCCAGAGCGATTTCCATGGTTGTCGAATCCCAAGGAGTGCTTACGTGTTGGTCGTCCAGACTCGCAGTGTGGGCCGATTCTGATCCGTTTCTTGGACTATTACTCAGTTTTGGGGTCTCGAAGTGAATTCCACGATTGACGAACCCCGTGGTGCGTCTACGTGTTGGTCATCAACACTCGCGGTTTTGGTCGATTGTGACCCGTTTCATGGTCTATTACTCACCGTTTTGGGGTCCTGTAGTGATTTTCATAGTTATTGAACCCCAAGGTACACTTACGTGTCGGTCATCAACACTCGTAGTTTTGCCCGATTCTGGACCATTTCGTGGACTATTACTCATTGTTTTCGGGTCCCGGAGTGATTTCAGTGCTTGACGAACCCCGGGTGCGTCTACGTGTCGGTCATCAACACTCGCGGTTTTGGCGATTCTGACCCGTTTCGTGGACTATTATATATCGTTTGGGTGTCCGAGAGCGATTTCCATGGTTGTCGAATCCCAAGGAGTGCTTACGTGTTGGTTGTCAAGACTCGTAGTTTTGGATGATTCGGACCCATTTCTTGGACTATTACTCGGTTTTGGGGTCTTGAAGTGATTTCCACGATTGACGAACCCCAGGGTGTGTCTATGTGTCGGTCATCAACACTCGCGGTTTTTGTCGATTGTGACCCGTTTCGTGGACTATTACTCACCGTTTTGGGGTCCCGTAGCGATTTCCATAGTTGTTGAACCCCAAGGTGGACTTACGTGTCGGTCATCAACACCCGCATTTTTTGTCGATTGTGACCCGTTTCGTGGAGTATTACTCACCGTTTTGGGGTCCCGTAGTGTTTTCCATAGTTGTTGATCCCCAAGGTGCACTTACATGTCAGTCATCAACAATCGCAGTTTTGGCCGATTCTGGACCATTTCGTGGACTACTACTCATTGTTTTCGGGTCCCGGAGTGATTTCAGTGCTTGACGAACCCCGGGTGCGTCTACGTGTCGGTCATCAACACTCGTGGTTTTGGCGATTCTGACCCGTTTCGTGGACTATTAATTATCGTTTGGGTGTCCGAGAGCGATTTCCATGGTTGTCGAATCCCAAGGAGTGCTTACGTGTTGGTTGTCAAGACTCGTAGTTTTGGATGATTCGGACCCATTTCTTGGACTATTACTCGGTTTTGGGGTCTTGAAGTGATTTCCACGATTGACGAACCCCAGGGTGTGTCTATGTGTCGGTCATCAACACTCGCGGTTTTTGTCGATTGTGACCCGTTTCGTGGACTATTACTCACCGTTTTGGGGCCCCGTAGCGATTTCCATAGTTGTTGAACCCCAAGGTGGACTTACGTGTCGGTCATCAACACCCACATTTTTTGTCGATTGTGACCCTATTCGTGGACTATTACTCACCGTTTTGGGGTCCCGTAGTGTTTTCCATAGTTGTTGAACCCCAAGGTGCACTTACGTGTCAGTCATCAACAATCGCAGTTTTTGCCGATTCTGGACCATTTCGTGGACTATTACTCATTGTTTTCGGGTCCCGGAGTGATTTCAGTGCTTGGCGAACCCCAGGTGCGTCTACGTGTCGGTCATCAACACTCGCGGTTTTGGCGATTCTGACCCATTTCGTGGACTATTTATTATCGTTTGGGTGTCCGAGAGCGATTTCCATGGTTGTCGAATCCAAAGGAGTGCTTACGTGTTGGTTGTCAACACTCATAGTTTTGGATGATTCGGACCCGTTTCTTGGACTATTACTCGGTTTTGGGGTCTTGAAGTGATTTCCACGATTGACGAACCCCGGGGTGTGTCTATGTGTCGGTCATCAAGACTCGCGGTTTTTGTCGATTTTGACCCGTTTCGTGGACTATTACTCACCGTTTTGGGGTCCCGTAGCGATTTCCATAGTTGTTGAACCCCAAGGTGGACTTACGTGTCGTCATCAACACCCGCATTTTTTGTTGATTGTGACCCGTTTCGTGGACTATTACTCACCGTTTTGGGGTCCCGTAGTGTTTTCCATAGTTGTTGAACCCCAAGGTGCACATACGTGTCAGTCATCAACAATCA
>NW_025228245.1:6156-6801 GCF_018294505.1 Triticum aestivum | reverse complement strand
TTACTCACCGTTTTGGGGCCCCGTAATGATTTCCATAGTTATTGAACCCCAAGGTGCACTTACGTGTCGGTCGTCAACACTCGCGTTTTTTGTCGATTCTGGCCCATTTCATGGACTATTACTCACTGTTTTGGGGTCCCAGAGTGATTTCAGCGATTGACGAACCCAGAGCGATTTCCATGGTGGTCGAATCCCAAGGAGTGCTTACGTGTTGGTTGTCAAGACTCGTAGTTCGGGCCGATTTTGACCCGTTTATTGGACTATTACTCGGTTTTGGGGTCTCGAAGTGATTTCCACGATTGACGAACCCCAGGGTGTGTCAACGTGCCGGTCATCAACACTAGCAGTTTTTGTCGATTGTGACCCGTTTCGTGGACTATTACTCACCGTTTTGGGGTCCCGTAGCAATTTCCATAGTTGTCGAACCCCAAGGTGGACTTACATGTCGGTCATCAACACCCGCATTTTTTGTCGATTGTGACCAGTTTAGTGGACTATTACTCACCGTTTTGGGGTCCCGTAGTGTTTTCCATAGTTATTGAACCCCAAGGCGCACTTACGTGTCAGTAATCAACAATCGCAGTTTTGGCCGATTGTGGCCCATTTCATGGACTATTACTCACTATTTTGGGGTCCCGGAGTAAT
>NW_025228245.1:4714-6046 GCF_018294505.1 Triticum aestivum | reverse complement strand
GGAGTAATTTCGACGATTGACGAACCCCGGGGTGTGTCATTGTTTCGGTCATCAACACTCTGGTTTTTTTTATTCTGACCCGTTTCGTGGACTATTACTCACCATTTTGGGGCCCATAGCGATTTCCATAGTTGTTGAACCCCAAGGTAAACTTACGTGCCAGTCATCAATACTCGCACTTTTGGCCGATTCTGGACCGTTTCATGGACTATTACTCACTGTTTGGGGTCCAGGAGTGATTTCCACGATTGACGAACCCCGGGGTGCATATATGTGTCGGTCGTCAACACTCACAGTTTTTGGTGATTCTGACCTGTTTCATGGACTGTTAATCACCATTTTGGAGTCCCAGAGCGATTTCCATGGTTGTCGAATCCCAAGGAGTGCTTACGTGTTGGTCATCTAGACTCGCAGTGTGGGCCGATTCTGATCCGTTTCTTGGACTATTACTCAGTTTTGGGGTCTCGAAGTGAATTCCACGATTGACGAACACCGGGGTGCGTCTACGTGTTGGTCATCAACACTCGCGGTTTTGGTCGATTGTGACCCGTTTCATGGTCTATTACTCACCGTTTTGGGGTCCCGTAGTGATTTTCATAGTTATTGAACCCCAAGGTACACTTACGTGTCGGTCATCAACACTCATAGTTTTGCCCGATTCTGGCCCATTTCGTGGACTATTACTCATTGTTATCGGGTCCCGTAGTGATTTCAGTGCTTGACAAACCCCGGGTGCGTCTACGTGTCGGTCATCAACACTCGCGGTTTTGGCGATTCTGACCCGTTTCATGGACTATTAATTATCGTTTGGGTGTCCGAGAGCGATTTCCATGGTTGTCGAATCCCAAGGAGTGCTTACGTGTTGGTTGTCAAGACTCGTAGTTTTGGATGATTCTGACCCATTTCTTGGACTATTACTCGGATTTGGGGTCTTGAAGTGATTTCCACGATTGACGAACCCCAGGGTGTGTCTATGTGTCGGTCATCAACACTCGCGGTTTTTGTCGATTGTGACCCGTTTCGTGGACTATTACTCACCGTTTTGGGGTCCCGTAGCGATTTCCATAGTTGTTGAACCCCAAGGTGGACTTACATGTCGGTCATCAACACCCGCATTTTTTGTCGATTGTGACGCGTTTCGTGGACTATTACTCACCGTTTTGGGGTCCCGTAGTGTTTTCCATAGTTGTTGAACCCCAAGGTGCACTTACGTGTCAGTCATCAACAATCGCAGTTTTGGCCGATTCTGGCCCGTTTCATGGACTATTACTCACTATTTTGGGGTCCCGGAGTAATTTCGACGATTGACGAACCCCGGGGTGCGTTATTGTG
>NW_025228245.1:2133-3933 GCF_018294505.1 Triticum aestivum | reverse complement strand
GAATCCCGGGGTGCGTCATTGTTTCGGTCATCAACACTCTGGTTTTTTTTGATTCTGACCCGTTTCGTGGACTATTACTCACCATTTTGGGGCCCATAGCGATTTCCATAGTTGTTGAACCCCAAGGTGCACTTACGTGCCGGTCATCAATACTCGCACTTTTGGCCGATTTTGGACCGTTCATGGACTATTACTCACTGTTTGGGGTCCAGGAGTGATTTCCACGATTGACGAACACGGGGTGCATATATGTGTCGGTCATCAACACTCGCGGTTTTTGGTGATTCTGACCTGTTTCATGGACTATTAATCACCATTTTGGAGTCCCAGAGCGATTTCCATGGTTGTCGAATCCCAAGGAGTGCTTACGTGTTGGTCGTCCAGACTCGCAGTGTGGGCCGATTCTGATCCGTTTCATGGACTATTACTCAGTTTTGGGGTCTCGAAGTGAATTCCACGATTGACGAACCCCGGGGTGCATCTACGTGTTGGTCATCAACACTCGCGGTTTTGGTCGATTGTGACCCATTTCATGGTCTATTACTCACCGTTTTGGGGTCCCGTAGTGATTTTCATAGTTATTGAACCCCAAGGTACACTTACGTGTCGGTCATCAACACTCGTAGTTTTGGCCGATTCTGGACGATTTCGTGGACTATTACTCATTGTTTTCGGGTCCCGGAGTGATTTCAGTGCTTGACGAACCCCGGGTGCGTCTACGTGTCGGTCATCAACACTCACGGTTTTGGCGATTCTGACCCGTTTCGTGGACTATTAATTATCGTTTGGTTGTCCGAGAGCGATTTCCATGGTTGTCGAATCCCAAGGAGTGCTTACGTGTTGGTTGTCAAGACTCGTAGTTTTGGATGATTCGGACCCATTTCTTGGACTATTACTCGGTTTTGGGGTCTTGAAGTGATTTCCACGATTGACGAACCCCAGGGTGTGTCTATGTGTCGGTCATCAACACTTGCGGTTTTTGTCGATTGTGACCCGTTTCGTGGACTATTACTCACCGTTTTGGGGTCCCGTAGCGATTTCCATAGTTGTTGAACCCTAAGGTGGACTTACGTGTCGGTCATCAACACCCGCATTTTTTGTCGATTGTGACCCGTTTCTGGACTATTACTCACCGTTTTGGGGTCCCGTAGTGTTTTCCATAGTTGTTGAACCCCAAGGTGCACTTACGTGTCAGTCATCAACAATCGCAGTTTTGGCCGATTCTGGACCATTTCATGGACTATTACTCATTGTTTTCGGGCCCCGGAGTGATTTCAGTGCTTGACGAACCCCGGGTGCGTCTACGTGTCGGTCATCAACACTCGCGGTTTTGGCGATTCTAACCCGTTTCATGGACTATTAATTATCGTCTGGGTGTCCGAGAGCGATTTCCATGGTTGTCGAATCCCAAGGAGTGCTTACGTATTGGTTGTCAAGACTCATAGTTTGGGCCGATTCTGACCCGTTTCTTGGACTATTACTCGGTTTTGGGGTCTCGAAGTGATTTCCACGATTGACGAACCCCAGGGTGTGTCAACGTGCCGGTCATCAACACTAGCAGTTTTTGTCGATTGTGACCCGTTTCGTGGACAATTACTCACCGTTTTGGGGTCCCGTAGCGATTTCCATAGTTGTTGAACCCCAAGGTGCACTTACGTGTCAGTAGTCAACAATCGCAGTTTTGGCCGATTGTGGCCCGTTTCATGGACTATTACTCACTATTTTGGGGTCCCGGAGTAATTTCGACGATTGACGAATCCCGGGGTGCGTCATTGTTTCGGTCATCAACACTCTGGTTTT
>NW_025228245.1:0-711 GCF_018294505.1 Triticum aestivum | reverse complement strand
TACGTGTCGGTCATCAACACTCGTAGTTTTGGCCGATTCTGGCCCATTTCGTGGACTATTACTCACAGTTTTGGGGTCCCGGAGTGATTTCAGCGCTTGACGAACCCCGGGGTGCGTCTACGTGTCGGTCATCAACACTCGCGGTTTTGGCGATTCTGACCCGTTTCGTGGACTATTAATTATCGTTTGGGTGTCCGAGAGCGATTTCCATGGTTGTCGAATCCCAAGGAGTGCTTACGTGTTGGTTGTCAAGACTCGTAGTTTTGTATGATTCTGACCCGTTTCTTGGACTATTACTCGGATTTGGGGTCTTGAAGTGATTCCCACGATTGACGAACCCCAGGGTGTGTCTATGTGTCGGTCATCAACACTCGCGGTTTTTGTCGATTGTGACCCGTTTCGTGGACTATTACTCACCGTTTTGGGGTCCCGTAGCGATTTCCATAGTTGTTGAACCCCAAGGTGGACTTACGTGTCGGTCATCAACACCCGCATTTTTTGTCGATTGTGACGCGTTTCGTGGACTATTACTCACCGTTTTGGGGTCCCGTAGTGTTTTCCATAGTTGTTGAACCCCAAGGTGCACTTACGTGTCAGTCATCAACAATCGCAGTTTTGGCCGATTCTGGCCCGTTTCATGGACTATTACTCACTATTTTGGGGTCCCGGAGTAATTTCGACGATTGACGAACCCCGGGGTGCGTTATTGTG
>NW_025228244.1:93892-94450 GCF_018294505.1 Triticum aestivum | reverse complement strand
TCCATAGTTTTTCTGTGTTCAAAATGCACCATTCAAAGCCACATCATCAATTTTCAACCCTTTCTGACTTCATTTGTTATTTTTCATGCATTTACTGATTATTTTGAGCTATAAGACCATGAAATTGAAAAGCATTTGAAATGAACTCTGAAAAGGTTAAAAGTTGGCATGCTATCATCATTTCACCCACATAGCATGTGCAAGAATGTAGAGAGGGTTAGGGAAAAAACTGGATGCACTTCGTGTACAAAACGGACAATCTCTTTCGAAGTATCAGGGTTTCATCACGAAACTCATCTGTTACAAAGGGATTTCATTTTTTTGAACTTATTTGAACTCCATAGTTTTTTGTGTTCAAAATGCACCATTCAAAGCCACATCATCAATTTTCAACCCTTTCTGACTTCATTTGTTATTTTTCATGCATTTACTGATTATTTTGAACTATAAGACCATGAAATTGAAAAGCATTTGGAATGAACTCTAAAAAGGTTGAAAGTTGGCATGGTATAATCATTTCACCCACATAGCATGTGCAAGAAAGTAGAATGGGTTACG
>NW_025228244.1:92468-93882 GCF_018294505.1 Triticum aestivum | reverse complement strand
TACAAAACGGACAATCTCTTTCGAAGTATCAGGGTTTCATACAGAAACTCATCTGTTACAAAGGGATTTCATTTTTTTGAACTTACTTGAACTCCATAGTTTTTCTGTGTTCAAAATGCACCATTCGAAGCCACATCATCAATTTTCAACCCTTTCTGACTTCATTTGTTATTTTTCATGCATTTACTTTATTTTGAGCTATAAGACCATGAAATTGAAAAGCATTTGAAATAAACTTTGAAAAGGTTGAAAGTTGGCATGGTATCATCATTTCACCCACATAGCATGTGCAAGAAAGTAGACAGGGTTACGGCAAAAACTGGATGCACTTCGTGTACAAAAGGGACAATCTCTTTCGAAGTATCAGGGTTTCATCAAGAAACTCGTCTGTTACAAAGGGATTTCATTTTTTTGAACTTATTTGAACTCCATAGTTTTTCTGTGTTCAAAATGCACCATTCAAAACCACATCATCAATTTCTGATTTCATTTGTTATTTTCCATGCATTTACTAATTATTTTGAGCAATAAGACCATGAAATTGAAAAGCATTTGAAACGAACTCTGAAAAGGTTGAAAGTTGGCATGGTATCATAATTTCACCCACATAGCATGTGCAAGAAAGTAGAGAGGGTGACGTCAAAAACTGGATGCCCTTCGTGTACAAAACAGACAATCTCTTTTGAAGTATCAGGGTTTCATCACGAAACTCGTCTGTTACAAAGGGATTTCAATTTTTTTGAACTTATTTGAACTCCATAGTTTTTCTGTGTTCAAAATACACCATTCAAAGCCACGTAATCAATTTTCAACCCTTTCTGACTTCATTTGTTATTTTTCATGCATTTACTGATTATTTTGAGCTATAAGACAATGAAATTGAAAAGCATTTGAAATGAAATCTGAAAAGGTTGAAAGTTGGCATGCTATCATCGTTTCACCCACATAGCATGTGCAAGAACGTAGAGAGGGTTACGGAAAAAATTGGATGCACTTCATGTACAAAACGGACAATCTCTTTCGAAGTTTCAGGGTTTCATCACGAAACTCATCTGTTACAAAGGGATTTCATTTTTTTGAACTTATTTGAACTCCATAGTTTCTTTGTGTTCAAAATGCACCATTCAAAGCCACATCATCAATTTTCAACCCTTTCTGACTTCATTTGTTATTTTTCATGCATTTACTGATTATTTTGAACTATAAGACCATGAAATTGAAAAGCATTTGGAATGAACTCTGAAAAGGTTGAAAGTTGGCACGGTATAATCATTTCACCCACATAGCATGTGCAAGAAAGTAGAATGGGTTACGGCAAAAACTGGATGCACTTCGTGTACAAAACGGACAATCTCTTTCGAAGTATCAGGGTTTCATACAGAAACTCATCTGTTACAAAGGGATTTCATTTTTT
>NW_025228244.1:86251-86610 GCF_018294505.1 Triticum aestivum | reverse complement strand
ATTTCATTTGTTATTTTCCATGCATTTACTGATTATTTTGAGTAATAAGACCATGAAATTGAAAAGCATTTGAAATGAACTCTGAAAAGGTTGAAAGTTGGCATGGTATCATAATTTCACCCACATAGCATGTGCAAGAAAGTAGAGAGGGTTACGTCAAAAACTGGATGCCCTTCGTGTACAAAACAGACAATCTCTTTCGAAGTATCAGGGTTTCATCACGAAACTCGTCTGTTACAAAGGGATTTCAATTTTTTTGAACTTATTTGAACTCCATAGTTTTTCTGTGTTCAAAATGCACCATTCAAAGCCACATCATCAATTTTCAACCCTTTCTGACTTCATTTGTTATTTTTCAT
>NW_025228244.1:83091-84967 GCF_018294505.1 Triticum aestivum | reverse complement strand
TTTTTTGTGTTCAAAATGCACCATTCAAAGCCACATCATCAATTTTCAACCCTTTCTGACTTCATTTGTTATTTTTCATGCATTTACTGATTATTTTGAACTATAAGACCATGAAATTGAAAAGCATTTGGAATGAACTCTGAAAAGGTTGAAAGTTGGCATGGTATAATCATTTCACCCACATAGCATGTGCAAGAAAGTAGAATGGGTTACGGCAAAAACTAGATGCACTTCGTCTACAAAACGGACAATCTCTTTCGAAGTATCAGGGTTTCATACAGAAACTCATCTGTTACAAAGGGATTTCGTTTTTTTGAACTTACTTGAACGCCATAGTTTTTCTGTGTTCAAAATGCACCATTCGAAGCCACATCATCAATTTTCAACCCTTTCTGACTTCATTTGTTATTTTTCATGCATTTACTTTATTTTGAGCTATAAGACCATGAAATTGAAAAGCATTTGAAATAAACTCTGAAAATGTTGAAAGTTGGCATGGTATCATCATTTCACCCACATAGCATGTGCAAGAAAGTAGAGAGGGTTACAGCAAAAACTGGATGCACTTCGTGTACAAAAGGGACAATCTCTTTCGAAGTATCAGGGTTTCATCAAGAAACTCGTCTGTTACAAAGGGATTTCATTTTTTTGAACTTATTTGAACTCCATAGTTTTTTGTGTTCAAAATGCACCATTCAAAGGCACATCATCAATTTTCAACCCTTTCTGACTTCATTTGTTCTTTTTCATGCATTTACTGATTATTTTGAGCTATAAGACCATGAAATTGAAAAGCATTTGAAATGAACTCTGAAAAGGTTGAAAGTTGGCATCGTATCATCATTTCACCCACATAGCATGTGCAAGAAAGTAGAGAGGGTTACGGTTAAAACTAGATGCCCTTCGTGTACAAAATAGACAATCTCTTTCGAAGTATGAGGGTTTCATACTGAAACTCATCTATTACAAAGGGATTTCATTTTTTTGAACTTATTTGAACTCCGTTGTTTTTTTGTGTTCAAAATGCACCATTCAAATCCGCATCATCAATTTTCAACCCTTTCTGACTTCACTTGTTATTTTTCATGCATTTACTGATTATTTTGAGCTATAAGACCATGAAATTGAAAAGCATTTGGAATGAACTCTGAAAAGGTTGAAAGTTGGCATTGTATCATCATTTCACCCACATAGCATGTGTAAGAAAGTAGAATGGGTTACGTCAAAAGCTGGATGCACTTCATGTCCAAAACAGACAATCTCTTTCGAAGTATCAGGGTTTCATACTGAAACACATCTGTTAAAAAGGGATTTCATTTTTTTTGAACTTATTTGAACTCCATAGTTTTTCTGTGTTCAAAATGCACCATTCAAAGCCACATCATCAATTTTCAACCCTTTCTGATTTTATTTGTTATTTTCCATGCATTTACTGATTATTTTGAGTAATAAGACCATGAAATTGAAAAGCATTTGAAATGAACTCTGAAAAGGTTGAAAGTTGGCATGGTATCATAATTTCACCCACATAGAATGTGCAAGAAAGTAGAGAGGGTTACGTCAAAAACTGGATGCCCTTCGTGTACAAAACAGACAATCTCTTTCGAAGTATCAGGGTTTCATCACGAAACTCGTCTGTTACAAAGGGATTTCAATTTTTTTGAACTTATTTGAACTCCATAGTTTTTCTGTGTTCAAAATGCACCATTCAAAGCCACATCATCAATTTTCAACCCTTTCTGACTTCATTTGTTATTTTTCATGCATTTACTGATTATTTTGAGCTATAGGACAATGAAATTGAAAAGCATTTGAAATGAAATCTGAAAAGGTTGAAAGTTGGCATGCTATCATCGTTTCACCCACATAGCATGTG
>NW_025228244.1:81974-83081 GCF_018294505.1 Triticum aestivum | reverse complement strand
TTTTTTGTGTTCAAAATGCACCATTCAAAGCCACATCATCAATTTTCAACCCTTTCTGACTTCATTTGTTATTTTTCATGCATTTACTGATTATTTTGAACTATAAGACCATGAAATTGAAAAGCATTTGGAATGAACTCTGAAAAGGTTGAAAGTTGGCATGGTATAATCATTTCACCCACATAGCATGTGCAAGAAAGTAGAATGGGTTACGGCAAAAACTAGATGCACTTCGTCTACAAAACGGACAATCTCTTTCGAAGTATCAGGGTTTCATACAGAAACTCATCTGTTACAAAGGGATTTCGTTTTTTTGAACTTACTTGAACGCCATAGTTTTTCTGTGTTCAAAATGCACCATTCGAAGCCACATCATCAATTTTCAACCCTTTCTGACTTCATTTGTTATTTTTCATGCATTTACTTTATTTTGAGCTATAAGACCATGAAATTGAAAAGCATTTGAAATAAACTCTGAAAATGTTGAAAGTTGGCATGGTATCATCATTTCACCCACATAGCATGTGCAAGAAAGTAGAGAGGGTTACAGCAAAAA
The DNA here is from genome assembly GCF_018294505.1 of Triticum aestivum. Lineage (NCBI taxonomy): Eukaryota > Viridiplantae > Streptophyta > Magnoliopsida > Poales > Poaceae > Triticum > Triticum aestivum. The sequence goes on along the minus strand of NW_025228244.1, from coordinate 82,525 downwards.
CTGGATGCACTTCGTGTACAAAAGGGACAATCTCTTTCGAAGTATCAGGGTTTCATCAAGAAACTCGTCTGTTACAAAGGGATTTCATTTTTTTGAACTTATTTGAACTCCATAGTTTTTTGTGTTCAAAATGCACCATTCAAAGGCACATCATCAATTTTCAACCCTTTCTGACTTCATTTGTTCTTTTTCATGCATTTACTGATTATTTTGAGCTATAAGACCATGAAATTGAAAAGCATTTGAAATGAACTCTGAAAAGGTTGAAAGTTGGCATCGTATCATCATTTCACCCACATAGCATGTGCAAGAAAGTAGAGAGGGTTACGGTTAAAACTAGATGCCCTTCGTGTACAAAATAGACAATCTCTTTCGAAGTATGAGGGTTTCATACTGAAACTCATCTATTACAAAGGGATTTCATTTTTTTGAACTTATTTGAACTCCGTTGTTTTTTTGTGTTCAAAATGCACCATTCAAATCCGCATCATCAATTTTCAACCCTTTCTGACTTCACTTGTTATTTTTCATGCATTTACTGATTATTTTGA
>NW_025228244.1:81156-81964 GCF_018294505.1 Triticum aestivum | reverse complement strand
TTTCTGTGTTCAAAATGCACCATTCAAAGCCACATCATCAATTTTCAACCCTTTCTGACTTCATTTGTTATTTTTCATGCATTTACTGATTATTTTGAGCTATAGGACAATGAAATTGAAAAGCATTTGAAATGAAATCTGAAAAGGTTGAAAGTTGGCATGCTATCATCGTTTCACCCACATAGCATGTGCAAGAACGTAGAGAGGGTTACGGCAAAAATTGGATGCACTTCATGTACAAAACGGACAATCTCTTTCGAAGTATCAGGGTTTCATCACGAAACTCATCTGTTACAAAGGGATTTCATTTTTTTGAACTTATTTGAACTCCATAGTTTTTTTGTGTTCAAAATGCACCATTCAAAGCCACATCATCAATTTTCAACCCTTTCTGACTTCATTTGTTATTTTTCATGCATTTACTGATAATTTTGAACTATAAGACCATGAAATTGAAAAGCATTTGGAATGAACTCTGAAAAGGTTGAAAGTTGGCACGGTATAATCATTTCACCCACATAGCATGTGCAAGAAAGTAGAATGGGTTACGGCAAAAACTGGATGCACTTCGTGTACAAAACGGACAATCTCTTTCGAAGTATCAGGGTTTCATACAGAAACTCATCTGTTACAAAGGGATTTCATTTTTTTGAACTTATTTGAACTCCATAGTTTTTCTGTGTTCAAAATGCACCATTCAAAGCCACATCATCAATTTTCAACCCTTTCTGACTTCATTTGTTATTTTTCATACATTTACTGATTATTTTGAGCTATAAGACCATGAAATTGAAAAGCATTTGAAATA
>NW_025228244.1:74563-75519 GCF_018294505.1 Triticum aestivum | reverse complement strand
ATTTTGAACTATAAGACCATGAAATTGAAAAGCATTTGGAATGAACTCTGAAAAGGTTGAAAGTTGGCACGGTATAATCATTTCACCCACATAGCATGTGCAAGAAAGTAGAATGGGTTACGGCAAAAACTGGATGCACTTCGTGTACAAAACGGACAATCTCTTTCGAAGTATCAGGGTTTCATACAGAAACTCATCTGTTACAAAGGGATTTCATTTTTTTGAACTTATTTGAACTCCATAGTTTTTCTGTGTTCAAAATGCACCATTCAAAGCCACATCATCAATTTTCAACCCTTTCTGACTTCATTTGTTATTTTTCATACATTTACTGATTATTTTGAGCTATAAGACCATGAAATTGAAAAGCATTTGAAATAAACTCTGAAAAGGTTGAAAGTTGGCATGGTATCATCATTTCACCCACATAGCATGTGCAAGAAAGTAGAGAGGGTTGCGGCAAAAACTGGATGCACTACGTGTACAAAAGGGACAATCTCTTTCGAAGTATCAGGGTTTCATCAAGAAACTCATCTCTTACAAAGGGATTTCATATTTTTTGAACTTATTTGAACTCCATAGTTTTTCTGTGTTCAAAATGCACCATTCAAAGCCACATCATCAATTTTCAACCCTTTCTGACTTCATATGTTATTTTTCATGCATTTACTGATTATTTTGAGCTATAGGACAATGAAATTGAAAAGCATTTGAAATGAACTCTGAAAAGGATGAAAGTTGGCATGGTATCATAATTTCACCCACATAGCATGTGCAAGAAAGTAGAGAGGGTTACGTCAAAAACTAGATGCCCTTCGTGTACAAAACAGACAATCTCTTTCGAAGTATCAGGGTTTCATCACGAAACTCGTCTGTTACAAAGGGATTTCAATTTTTTTGAACTTATTTGAACTCCATAGTTTTTCTGTGTTCAAAATGCACCATTCAAAGCCACA
>NW_025228244.1:73935-74553 GCF_018294505.1 Triticum aestivum | reverse complement strand
TTTATGAAAATTCTTTTTGCTTTTCATGATTTTGAACAGAAAATACTTCGATAATTTTAGTTGCATCAATTTTATATAATTTTAGTTTCAATAATACTAGAGGTTGCTTATAATGCTTTGAAGAGAAAATACTTTGTTAATTTTAGTTTCATAAATGTTATTAAAGTTTATTTTATTTTGTTTCTACTTATATATTTTATTAAAGTTTATATTAATTTGTTTCTAATTACTTATTTATTTTATTTGTTATTTTTCATGCACCATTTTTCATGCATTTACTGATTATTTTGAGCTATAAGACCCTAAAATTGAAAAGCATTTCGAATGAATTCTGAAAAGGTTGAAAGTTGGCATGGTATCATCATTTCACCCACATAGCATGTGCAAGAAAGTAGAGAGGGTTACGGCAAAAACTGGATGCACTACGTGTACAAAACGGACAATCTCTTTCGAAGTATCAGGGTTTCATACGGAAACTCGTCTGTTACAAAGGGATTTCATTTTTTTGAACTTATTTGAACTCCATAGTTTTTCTGTGTTCAAAATGCACCATTCAAAGCCACATCATCAATTTTCAACCCTTTCTGACTTCATTTGTTATTTTTCATGCATTTACTG
>NW_025228244.1:72199-73925 GCF_018294505.1 Triticum aestivum | reverse complement strand
CTGATTTCATTTGTTATTTTCCATGCATTTACTGATTATTTTGAGTAATAAGACCATGAAATTGAAAAGCATTTGAAATGAACTCTGAAAAGGTTGAAAGTTGGCATGGTATCATAATTTCACCCACATAGCATGTGCAAGAAAGTAGAGAGGGTTACGTCAAAAACTGGATGCCCTTCGTGTACAAAACAGACAATCTCTTTCGAAGTATCAGGGTTTCATCACGAAACTCGTCTGTTACAAAGGGATTTCAATTTTTTTGAACTTATTTGAACTCCATAGTTTTTCTGTGTTCAAAATGCACCATTCAAAGCCACATCATCAATTTTCAACCCTTTCTGACTTCATTTGTTATTTTTCATTCATTTACTGATTATTTTGAGCTATAAGACCATGAAATTGAAAAGCATTTGAAATGAACTCTGAAAAGGTTGAAAGTTGGCATGCTATCATCATTTCACCCACATAGCATGTGCAAGAACGTAGAGAGGGTTACGGCAAAAACTGGATGCACTTCGTGTACAAAACGGACAATCTCTTTCGAAGTATCAGGGTTTCATCACGAAACTCATCTGTTACAAAGGGATTTCATTTTTTTGAACTTATTTGAACTCCATAGTTTTTTGTGTTCAAAATGCACCATTCAAAGCCACATCATCAATTTTCAACCCTTTCTGACTTCATTTGTTATTTTTCATGCATTTACTGATTATTTTGAACTATAAGACCATGAAATTGAAAAGCATTTGGAATGAACTCTGAAAAGGTTGAAAGTTGGCATGGTATAATCATTTCACCCACATAGCATGTGCAAGAAAGTAGAATGGGTTACGGCAAAAACTAGATGCACTTCGTCTACAAAACGGACAATCTCTTTCGAAGTATCACGGTTTCATACAGAAACTCATCTGTTACAAAGGGATTTCGTTTTTTTGAACTTACTTGAACTCCATAGTTTTTCTGTGTTCAAAATGCACCATTCGAAGCCACATCATCAATTTTCAACCCTTTCTGACTTCATTTGTTATTTTTCATGCATTTACTTTATTTTGAGCTATAAGACCATGAAATTGAAAAGCATTTGAAATAAACTCTGAAAAGGTTGAAAGTTGGCATGGAATCATCATTTCACCCACATAGCATGTGCAAGAAAGTAGAGAGGGTTACGGCAAAAACTGGATGCACTTCGTGTACAAAAGGGACAATCTCTTTCGAAGTATCAGGGTTTCATCAAGAAACTCGTCTGTTACAAAGGGATTTCATTTTTTTGAACTTATTTGAACTCCATAGTTTTTTGTGTTCAAAATGCACCATTCAAAGGCACATCATCAATTTTCAACCCTTTCTGACTTCATTTGTTATTTTTCATGCATTTACTGATTATTTTGAGCTATAAGACCATGAAATTGAAAAGCATTTGAAATGAACTCTGAAAAGGTTGAAAGTTGGCATCGTATCATCATTTCACCCACATAGCATGTGCAAGAAAGTAGAGAGGGTTACGGTTAAAACTAGATGCCCTTCGTGTACAAAACAGACAATCTCTTTCGAAGTATGAGGGTTTCATACTGAAACTCATCTATTACAAAGGGATTTCATTTTTTTGAACTTATTTGAACTCCGTTGTTTTTTTGTGTTCAAAATGCACCATTCAAATCCGCATCATCAATTTTCAACCCTTTCTGACTTCACTTGTTATTTTTCATGCATTTACTGATTATTTTGA
>NW_025228244.1:63421-64543 GCF_018294505.1 Triticum aestivum | reverse complement strand
GAAACTCATCTGTTACAAAGGGATTTCACTTTTTTGAACTTATTTGAACTCCATTGTTTTTTTGTGTTCAAAATGCACCATTCAAAGCCACATCATCAATTTTCAACCCTTTCTGACTTCATTTGTTATTTTTCATGCATTTACTGATTATTTTGAACTATAAGACCATGAAATTGAAAAGCATTTGGAATGAACTCTGAAAAGGTTGAAAGTTGGCATGGTATAATCATTTCACCCACATAGCATGTGCAAGAAAGTAGAATGGGTTACAGCAAAAACTGGATGCACTTCGTGTACAAAACGGACAATCTCTTTCGAAGTATCAGGGTTTCATACAGAAACTCATCTATTACAAAGGGATTTCATTTTTTGAACTTATTTGAACTCCATAGTTTTTCTGTGTTCAAAATGCACCATTCAAAGCCACAGTATCAATTTTCAACCCTTTCTGACTTCATTTGTTATTTTTCATGCATTTACTTTATTTTGAGCTATAAGACCATGAAATTGAAAAGCATTTGAAATGAACTCTGAAAAGGTTGAAGTTTGGCATGGTATCATCATTTCACCCACATAGCATGTGCAAGAAAGTAGAGAGGGTTATGGCAAAAACTGTATGCACTTCGTGTACAAAACGGACAATCTCTTTCGAAGTATCAGGGTTTCATCAGGAAACTCGTCTGTTACAAAGGGATTTCATTTTTTTTTGAATTTATTTGAACTCCATCGTTTTTTTGTGTTCAAAATGCACCATTGAAAGCCACATCATCAATTTTCAACCCTTTCTGACTTCATTTGTTATTTTTCATGCATTTACTGATTATTTTGAACTATAAGACCATGAAATTGAAAAGCATTTGGAATGAACTCTGAAAAGGTTGAAAGTTGGCACGGTATAATCATTTCACCCACATAGCATGTGCAAGAAAGTAGAATGGGTTACGGCAAAAACTGGATGCACTTCGTGTACAAAACGGACAATCTCTTTCGAAGTATCAGGGTTTCATACAGAAACTCATCTGTTACAAAGGGATTTCATTTTTTTGAACTTATTTGAACTCCATAGTTTTTCTGTGTTCAAAATGCACCATTCAAAGCCACATCATCAATTTTCAACCCTTT
>NW_025228244.1:60370-61504 GCF_018294505.1 Triticum aestivum | reverse complement strand
TGTTATTTTTCATGCATTTACTGATTATTTTGAGCTATAGGACAATGAAATTGAAAAGCATTTGAAATGAACTCTGAAAAGGATGAAAGTTGGCATGGTATCATAATTTCACCCACATAGCATGTGCAAGAAAGTAGAGAGGGTTACGTCAAAAACTAGATGCCCTTCGTGTACAAAACAGACAATCTCTTTCGAAGTATCAGGGTTTCATCACGAAACTCGTCTGTTACAAAGGGATTTCAATTTTTTTGAACTTATTTGAACTCCATAGTTTTTCTGTGTTCAAAATGCACCATTCAAAGCCATATCATCAATTTTCAACCCTTTCTAACTTCATTTGTTATTTTTCATTCATTTACTGATTATTTTGAGCTATAAGACCATGAAATTGAAAAGCATTTGAAATGAACTCTGAAAAGGTTGAAAGTTGGCATGCTATCATCATTTCACCCACATAGCATGTGCAAGAACGTAGAGAGGGTTGCGGCAAAAACTGGATGCACTTCGTGTACAAAACGGACAATCTCTTTCGAAGTATCAGGGTTTCATACAGAAACTCATCTGTTACAAAGGGATTTCATTTTTTTGAACTATTTGAACTCCATAGTTTTTCTGTGTTCAAAATGCACCATTCAAAGCCACATCATCAATTTTCAACCCTTTCTGACTTCATTTGTTATTTTTCATTCATTTACTGATTATTTTGAGCTATAAGACCATGAAATTGAAAAGCATTTGAAATGAACTCTGAAAAGGTTAAAAGTTGGCATGCTATCATCATTTCACCCACATAGCATGTGCAAGAACGTAGAGAGGGTTACGGCAAAAACTGGATGCACTTCGTGTACAAAACGGACAATCTCTTTCGAAGTATCAGGGTTTCATCATGAAACTCATCTGTTACAAAGGGATTTCACTTTTTTGAACTTATTTGAACTCCATTGTTTTTTGTGTTCAAAATGCACCATTCAAAGCCACATCATCAATTTTCAACCCTTTCTGACTTCATTTGTTATTTTTCATGCATTTACTGATTATTTTGAACTATAAGACCATGAAATTGAAAAGCATTTGGAATGAACTCTGAAAAGGTTGAAAGTTGGCATGGTATAATCATTTCACCCACATAGCATG
>NW_025228244.1:55330-56183 GCF_018294505.1 Triticum aestivum | reverse complement strand
TACAGCAAAAACTGGATGCACTTCGTGTACAAAACGGACAATCTCTTTCGAAGTATCAGGGTTTCATACAGAAACTCATCTATTACAAAGGGATTTCATTTTTGAACTTATTTGAACTCCATAGTTTTTCTGTGTTCAAAATGCACCATTCAAAGCCACAGTATCAATTTTCAACCCTTTCTGACTTCATTTGTTATTTTTCATGCATTTACTTTATTTTGAGCTATAAGACCATGAAATTGAAAAGCATTTGAAATGAACTCTGAAAAGGTTGAAGTTTGGCATGGTATCATCATTTCACCCACATAGCATGTGCAAGAAAGTAGAGAGGGTTATGGCAAAAACTGGATGCACTTCGTGTACAAAACGGACAATCTCTTTCGAAGTATCAGGGTTTCATCAGGAAACTCGTCTGTTACAAAGGGATTTCATTTTTTTTGAATTGATTTGAACTCCATCGTTTTTTTGTGTTCAAAATGCACCATTGAAAGCCACATCATCAATTTTCAACCCTTTCTGACTTCATTTGTTATTTTTCATGCATTTACTGATTATTTTGAACTATAAGACCATGAAATTGAAAAGCATTTGGAATGAACTCTGAAAAGGTTGAAAGTTGGCACGGTATAATCATTTCACCCACATAGCATGTGCAAGAAAGTAGAATGGGTTACGGCAAAAACTGGATGCACTTCGTGTACAAAACGGACAATCTCTTTCGAAGTATCAGGGTTTCATACAGAAACTCATCTGTTACAAAGGGATTTCATTTTTTTGAACTTATTTGAACTCCATAGTTTTTCTGTGTTCAAAATGCACCATTCAAAGCCACATCATCAATTTTCAACCCTTT
>NW_025228244.1:52471-54010 GCF_018294505.1 Triticum aestivum | reverse complement strand
TGTACAAAAGGGACAATCTCTTTCGAAGTATCAGGGTTTCATCAAGAAACTCGTCTCTTACAAAGGGATTTCATATTTTTTGAACTTATTTGAACTCCATAGTTTTTCTGTGTTCAAAATGCACCATTCAAAGCCACATCATCAATTTTCAACCCTTTCTGATTTCATTTGTTATTTTCCATGCATTTAATGATTATTTTGAGCAATAAGACCATGAAATTGAAAAGCATTTGAAATGAACTCTGAAAAGGATGAAAGTTGGCATGGTATCATAATTTCACCCACATAGCATGTGCAAGAAAGTAGAGAGGGTTACGTCAAAAACTAGATGCCCTTCATGTACAAAACAGACAATCTCTTTCGAAGTATCAGGGTTTCATCACGAAACTCGTCTGTTACAAAGGGATTTCAATTTTTTTTGAACTTATTTGAACTCCATAGTTTTTCTATGTTCAAAATGCACCATTCAAAGCCACATCATCAATTTTCAACCCTTTCTGACTTCATTTGTTATTTTTCATTCATTTACTGATTATTTTGAGCTATAAGACCATGAAATTGAAAAGCATTTGAAATGAACTCTGAAAAGGTTAAAAGTTGGCATGCTATCATCATTTCACCCACATAGCATGTGCAAGAACGTAGAGAGGGTTACGGCAAAAACTGGATGCACTTCGTGTACAAAACGGACAATCTCTTTCGAAGTATCAGGGTTTCATCATGAAACTCATCTGTTACAAAGGGATTTCACTTTTTTGAACTTATTTGAACTCCATTGTTTTTTTGTGTTCAAAATGCACCATTCAAAGCCACATCATCAATTTTCAACCCTTTCTGACTTCATTTGTTATTTTTCATGCATTTACTGATTATTTTGAACTATAAGACCATGAAATTGAAAAGCATTTGGAATGAACTCTGAAAAGGTTGAAAGTTGGCATGGTATAATCATTTCACCCACATAGCATGTGCAAGAAAGTAGAATGGGTTACAGCAAAAACTGGATGCACTTCGTGTACAAAACGGACAATCTCTTTCGAAGTATCAGGGTTTCATACAGAAACTCATCTATTACAAAGGGATTTCATTTTTTGAACTTATTTGAACTCCATAGTTTTTCTGTGTTCAAAATGCACCATTCAAAGCCACAGTATCAATTTTCAACCCTTTCTGACTTCATTTGTTATTTTTCATGCATTTACTTTATTTTGAGCTATAAGACCATGAAATTGAAAAGCATTTGAAATGAACTCTGAAAAGGTTGAAGTTTGGCATGGTATCATCATTTCACCCACATAGCATGTGCAAGAAAGTAGAGAGGGTTATGGCAAAAACTGGATGCACTTCGTGTACAAAAGGGACAATCTCTTTCGAAGTATCAGGGTTTCATCAAGAAACTCGTCTCTTACAAAGGGATTTCATATTTTTTGAACTTATTTGAACTCCATAGTTTTTCTGTGTTCAAAATGCACCATTCAAAGCCACATCATCAATTTTCAACCCTTTCTGATTTCATTTGTTATTTTCCATGCATTTAAT
>NW_025228244.1:51639-52461 GCF_018294505.1 Triticum aestivum | reverse complement strand
TGTTCAAAATGCACCATTCAAAGCCACATCATCAATTTTCAACCCTTTCTGACTTCATTTGTTATTTTTCATTCATTTACTGATTATTTTGAGCTATAAGACCATGAAATTGAAAAGCATTTGAAATGAACTCTGAAAAGGTTAAAAGTTGGCATGCTATCATCATTTCACCCACATAGCATGTGCAAGAACGTAGAGAGGGTTACGGCAAAAACTGGATGCACTTCGTGTACAAAACGGACAATCTCTTTCGAAGTATCAGGGTTTCATCACGAAACTCATCTGTTACAAAGGGATTTCACTTTTTTGAACTTATTTGAACTCCATTGTTTTTTTGTGTTCAAAATGCACCATTCAAAGCCACAGTATCAATTTTCAACACTTTCTGACTTCATTTGTTATTTTTCATGCATTTACTTTATTTTGAGCTATAAGACCATGAAATTGAAAAGCATTTGAAATGAACTCTGAAAAGGTTGAAGTTTGGCATGGTATCATCATTTCACCCACATAGCATGTGCAAGAAAGTAGAGAGGGTTATGGCAAAAACTGGATGCACTTCGTGTACAAAACGGACAATCTCTTTCGAAGTATCAGGGTTTCATCAGGAAACTCGTCTGTTACAAAGGGATTTCATTTTTCTTTGAATTTATTTGAACTCCATCGTTTTTTTGTGTTCAAAATGCACCATTGAAAGCCACATCATCAATTTTCAACCCTTTCTGACTTCATTTGTTATTTTTCATGCATTTACTTTATTTTGAGCTATAAGACCATGAAATTGAAAAGCATTTGAAATGAACTCTGAAAAGGTTGAAGTTT
>NW_025228244.1:48364-48795 GCF_018294505.1 Triticum aestivum | reverse complement strand
GTTACGGCAAAAACTGGATGCACTTCGTGTACAAAACGGACAATCTCTTTCGAAGTATCAAGGTTTCATACTGTAACTCATCTGTTACAAAGGGATTTCATTTTTTTTGAACTTATTTGAACTCCATAGTTTTTCTGTGTTCAAAATGCACCATTCAAAGCCACATCATCAATTTTCAACCCTTTCTGACTTCATTTGTTATTTTTCATGCATTTACTGATTATTTTTAGCTATAAGACCATGAAATTGAAAAGCACTTGAAATGAACTCTGAAATGGTTGAAAGTTGGCATGGTATCATCATTTCACCCATATAGCATGTGCAAGAAAGTAGAGAGGGTTACGTCAAAAACTGGATGCCCTTCGTGTACAAAACAGACAATCTCTTTTGAAGTATCAGGGTTTAATCACGAAACTCGTCTGTTACAAAGG
>NW_025228244.1:45749-47629 GCF_018294505.1 Triticum aestivum | reverse complement strand
TAGAGAGGGTTGCGGAAAAAACTGGATGCACTTTGTGTACGAAACGGACAATCTCTTTTGAAGTATCAGGGTTTCATCACGAAACTCGTCTGTTACAAAGGGATTTCATTTTTTTTGAACTTATTTGAACTCCATAGTTTTTTTGTGTTCAAAATGCACCATTCAAAGCCACATCATCAATTTTCAACCCTTTCTGACTTCATTTGTTATTTTTCATGCATTTACTGATTATTTTGAGCTATAAGACCATGAAATTGAAAAGCATTTGGAATGAAATCTGAAAAGGTTGAAAGTTGGCATGGTATCATCATTTCACCCACATAGCATGTGCAAGAAAGTAGAATGGGTTACGGCAAAAAATGGATGCACTTCGTGTACAAAACGGACAATCTCTTTCGAAGTATCAAGGTTTCATACTGTAACTCATCTGTTACAAAGGGATTTCATTTTTTTTTGAACTTATTTGAACTCCATAGTTTTTCTGTGTTCAAAATGCACCATTCAAAGCCACATCATCAATTTTCAACCCTTTCTGACTTCATTTGTTATTTTTCATGCATTTACTGATTATTTTGAGCTATAAGACCATGAAATTGAAAAGCACTTGAAATGAACTCTGAAATGGTTGAAAGTTGGCATGGTATCATCATTTCACCCATATAGCATGTGCAAGAAAGTAGAGAGGGTTACGTCAAAAACCGGATGCCCTTCGTGTACAAAACAGACAATCTCTTTTGAAGTATTAGGGTATCATCACGAAACTCGTCTGTTACAAAGGGATTTCAATTTTTTTGAACTTATTTCAACTCCATAGTTTTTCTGTGTTCAAAATGCACCATTCAAAGCCACATCATAAATTTTCAACCCTTTCTGACTTCATTTGTTATTTTTCATGCATTTACTGATTATTTTGAGCTATAAGACCATGAAATTGAAAAGCATTTGAAATGAACTCTGAAAAGGTTGAAAGTTGGCATGGTATCATCATTTCACCCACATAGCATGTGCAAGAAAGTAGAGAGGGTTGCGGCAAAAACTGGATGCACTTTGTGTACAAAACGGACAATCTCTTTCGAAGTATCAGGGTTTCATCACGAAACTCGTCTGTTACAAAGGGATTTCATTTTTTTGAACTTATTTGAACTCCATAGTTTTTTTGTGTTCAAAATGCACCATTCAAAGCCACATCATCAATTTTCAACCCTTTCTGACTTCATTTGTTATTTTTCATGCATTTACTGATTATTTTGAGCTATAAGACCATGAAATTGAAAAGCATTTGGAATGAAATCTGAAAAGGTTGAAAGTTGGCATGGTATCATCATTTCACCCACATAGCATGTGCAAGAAAGTAGAATGGGTTACGGCAAAAACTGGATGCACTTCGTGTACAAAACGGACAATCTCTTTCGAAGTATCAAGGTTTCATACTGAAACTCATCTGTTACAAAGGGATTTCATTTTTTTGAACTTATTTGAACTCCATAGTTTTTTTGTGTTCAAAATGCACCATTCAAAGCCACATCATCAATTTTCAACCCTTTCTTACTTCATTTGTTATTTTTCATGCATTTACTGATTATTTTGAGCTATAAGACCATGAAATTGAAAAGCATTTGAAATGAACTCTGAAAAGGTTGAAAGTTGGCATGGTATCATCATTTCACCCACATAGCATGTGCAAGAAAGTAGAGAGGGTTGCGGAAAAAACTGGATGCACTTTGTGTACGAAACGGACAATCTCTTTCGAAGTATCAGGGTTTCATCACGAAACTCGTCTGTTACAAAGGGATTTCATTTTTTTGAACTTATTTGAACTCCATAGTTTTTTTGTGTTCAAAATGCACCATTCAAAGCCACATCATCAATTTTCAACCCTT
>NW_025228244.1:43984-44843 GCF_018294505.1 Triticum aestivum | reverse complement strand
TGAAAAGCATTTGAAATGAACTCTGAAAAGGTTGAAAGTTGGCATGGTATCATCATTTCACCCACATAGCATGTGCAAGAAAGTAGAGAGGGTTGCGGAAAAAACTGGATGCACTTTGTGTACGAAACGGACAATCTCTTTCGAAGTATCAGGGTTTCATCACGAAACTAGTCTGTTACAAAGGGATTTCATTTTTTTGAACTTATTTGAACTCCATAGTTTTTTTGTGTTCAAAATGCACCATTCAAAGCCACATCATCAATTTTCAACACTTTCTGACTTCATTTGTTATTTTTCATGCATTTACTGATTATTTTGAGCTATAAGACCATGAAATTGAAAAGCATTTGGAATGAAATCTGAAAAGGTTGAAAGTTGGCATGGTATCATCATTTCACCCACATAGCATGTGCAAGAAAGTAGAATGGGTTACGGCAAAAACTGGATGCACTTCGTGTACAAAACGGACAATCTCTTTCGAAGTATCAAGGTTTCATACTGTAACTCATCTGTTACAAAGGGATTTCATTTTTTTTGAACTTATTTGAACTCCATAGTTTTTCTGTGTTCAAAATGCACCATTCAAAGCCACATCATCAATTTTCAACCCTTTCTGACTTCATTTGTTATTTTTCATGCATTTACTGATTATTTTTAGCTATAAGACCATGAAATTGAAAAGCACTTGAAATGAACTCTGAAATGGTTGAAAGTTGGCATGGTATCATCATTTCACCCATATAGCATGTGCAAGAAAGTAGAGAGGGTTACGTCAAAAACTGGATGCCCTTCGTGTACAAAACAGACAATCTCTTTTGAAGTATCAGGGTTTAATCACGAAACTCGTCTGTTACAAAGG
>NW_025228244.1:41394-42117 GCF_018294505.1 Triticum aestivum | reverse complement strand
CATCATTTCACCCACATAGCATGTGCAAGAAAGTAGAATGGGTTACGGCAAAAACTGGATGCACTTCGTGTACAAAACGGACAATCTCTTTCGAAGTATCAAGGTTTCATACTGTAACTCATCTGTTACAAAGGGATTTCATTTTTTTGAACTTATTTGAACTCCATAGTTTTTCTGTGTTCAAAATGCACCATTCAAAGCCACATCATCAATTTTCAACCCTTTCTGACTTCATTTGTTATTTTTCATGCATTTACTGATTATTTTTAGCTATAAGACCATGAAATTGAAAAGCATTTGGAATGAAATCTGAAAAGGTTGAAAGTTGGCATGGTATCATCATTTCACCCACATAGCATGTGCAAGAAAGTAGAATGGGTTACGTCAAAAACTGGATGCCCTTCGTGTACAAAACAGACAATCTCTTTCGAAGTATCAGGGTTTAATCACGAAACTCGTCTGTTACAAAGGGATTTCAATTTTTTTGAACTTATTTCAACTCCATAGTTTTTCTGTGTTCAAAATGCACCATTCAAAGCCACATCATTAATTTTCAACCCTTTCTTACTTCATTTGTTATTTTTCATGCATTTACTGATTATTTTGAGCTATAAGACCATGAAATTGAAAAGCATTTGAAATGAACTCTGAAAAGGTTGAAAGTTGGCATGGTATCATCATTTCACCCACATAGCATGTGCAAGAAAGTAGAGAGGGTTGCGG
>NW_025228244.1:40229-41182 GCF_018294505.1 Triticum aestivum | reverse complement strand
CATTTGTTATTTTTCATGCATTTACTGATTAATTTGAGCTATAAGACCATGAAATTGAAAAGCATTTGGAATGAAATCTGAAAAGGTTGAAAGTTGGCATGGTATCATCATTTCACCCACATAGCATGTGCAAGAAAGTAGAATGGGTTACGGCAAAAACTGGATGCACTTCGTGTACAAAACGGACAATCTCTTTCGATGTATCAAGGTTTCATACTGAAACTCATCTGTTACAAAGGGATTTCATTTTTTTTAACTTATTTGAACTCCATAGTTTTTCTGTGTTCAAAATGCACCATTCAAAGCCACATCATCAATTTTCAACCCTTTCTTACTTCATTTGTTATTTTTCATGCATTTACTGATTATTTTCAGCTATAAGACCATGAAATTGAAAAGCATTTGAAATGAACTCTGAAAAGGTTGAAAGTTGGCATGGTATAATCATTTCACCCACATAGCATGTGCAAGAAAGTAGAGAGGGTTACGGCAAAAACTGGATGCCCTTCGTGTACAAAACGGACAATCTCTTTCGAAGTATGAGGGTTTCATCACGAAACTCATCAGTTACAAAGGGATTTCATTTTTTTGAACTTATTTGAACTCCATAGTTTTTCTGTGTTCAAAATGCACCATTCAAAGCCACATCATCAATTTTCAACCCTTTCTGACTTCATTTGTTATTTTTCATGCATTTACTGATTATTTTGAGCTATATGACCATGAAATTGAAAAGCTTTTGAAATGCACTCTGAAAAGGTTGAAAGTTGGCATGGTATCATCATTTCACCCACATAGCATGTGCAAGAAAGTAGAATGGGTTACGGCAAAAACTGGATGCACTTCATGTACAAAACGGACAATCTCTTTCAAAGTATCAGGGTTTCATACTGAAACTCATCTGTTACAAAGGGATTTCATTTTTTTGAACTTATTTGAACTCCATAGTTTTT
>NW_025228244.1:37780-38540 GCF_018294505.1 Triticum aestivum | reverse complement strand
TACAAAACGGACAATCTCTTTCGAAGTATCAGGGTTTCATACAGAAACTCATCTGTTACAAAGGGATTTCATTTTTTTGAACTTACTTGAACTCCATAGTTTTTCTGTGTTCAAAATGCACCATTCGAAGCCACATCATCAATTTTCAACCCTTTCTGACTTCATTTGTTATTTTTCATGCATTTACTTTATTTTGAGCTATAAGACCATGAAATTGAAAAGCATTTGAAATAAACTTTGAAAAGGTTGAAAGTTGGCATGGTATCATCATTTCACCCACATAGCATGTGCAAGAAAGTAGACAGGGTTACGGCAAAAACTGGATGCACTTCGTGTACAAAAGGGACAATCTCTTTCGAAGTATCAGGGTTTCATCAAGAAACTCGTCTGTTACAAAGGGATTTCATTTTTTTGAACTTATTTGAACTCCATAGTTTTTCTGTGTTCAAAATGCACCATTCAAAACCACATCATCAATTTTCAACCCTTTCTGATTTCATTTGTTATTTTCCATGCATTTACTAATTATTTTGAGCAATAAGACCATGAAATTGAAAAGCATTTGAAATGAACTCTGAAAAGGTTGAAAGTTGGCATGGTATCATAATTTCACCCACATAGCATGTGCAAGAAAGTAGAGAGGGTGACGTCAAAAACTGGATGCCCTTCGTGTACAAAACAGACAATCTCTTTTGAAGTATCAGGGTTTCATCACGAAACTCGTCTGTTACAAAGGGATTTCAATTTTTTTGAACTTATT
>NW_025228244.1:31968-33652 GCF_018294505.1 Triticum aestivum | reverse complement strand
CATAGCATGTGCAAGAATGTAGAGAGGGTTAGGGAAAAAACTGGATGCACTTCGTGTACAAAACAGACAATCTCTTTCGAAGTATCAGGGTTTCATCACGAAACTCATCTATTACAAAGGGATTTCATTTTTTGAACTTATTTGAACTCCATTGTTTTTTTGTGTTCAAAATGCACCATTCAAAGCCACATCATCAATTTTCAACCCTTTCTGACTTCATTTGTTATTTTTCATGCATTTACTGATTATTTTGAACTATAAGACCATGAAATTGAAAAGCATTTGGAATGAACTCTGAAAAGGTTGAAAGTTGGCATGGTATAATCATTTCACCCACATAGCATGTGCAAGAAAGTAGAATGGGTTACGGCAAAAACTGGATGCACTTCGTGTACAAAACAGACAATCTCTTTCGAAGTATCAGGGTTTCATACAGAAACTCATCTCTTACAAAGGGATTTCATTTTTTGAACTTATTTGAACTCCATAGTTTTTCTGTGTTCAAAATGCACCATTCAAAGCCACAGGATCAATTTTCAACCCTTTCTGACTTCATTTGTTATTTTTCATGCATTTACTTTATTTTGAGCTATAAGACCATGAAATTGAAAAGCATTTGAAATGAACTCTGAAAAGGTTGAAATTTGGCATGGTATCATCATTTCACCCACATAGCATGTGCAAGAAAGTAGAGAGGGTTACGGCAAAAACTGGATGCCCTTCGTGTACAAAACAGACAATCTCTTTCGAAGTATGAGGGTTTCATACTGAAACTCATCTATTACAAAGGGATTTCATTTTTTTGAACTTATTTGAACTCCGTAGTTTTTTTGTGTTCAAAATGCACCATTCAAATCCGCATCATCAATTTTCAACCCTTTCTGACTTCACTTGTTATTTTTCATGCATTTACTGATTATTTTGAGCTATAAGACCATGAAATTGAAAAGCATTTGGAATGAACTCTGAAAAGGTTGAAAGTTGGCATGGTATCATCATTTCACCCACATAGCATGTGTAAGAAAGTAGAATGGGTTACGTCAAAAGCTGGATGCACTTCATGTCCAAAACAGACAATCTCTTTCGAAGTATCAGGGTTTCATACTGAAACACATCTGTTAAAAAGGGATTTCATTTTTTTGAACTTATTTGAACTCCATAGTTTTTCTGTGTTCAAAATGCACCATTCAAAGCCACATCATCAATTTTCAACCCTTTCTGATTTCATTTGTTATTTTCCATGCATTTACTGATTATTTTGAGTAATAAGACCATGAAATTGAAAAGCATTTGAACTGAACTCTGAAAAGGTTGAAAGTTGGCATGGTATCATAATTTCACCCACATAGCATGTGCAAGAAAGTAGAGAGGGTTACGTCAAAAACTGGATGCCCTTCATGTACAAAACAGACAATCTCTTTTGAAGTATAAGGGTTTCATCACGAAACTCGTCTGTTACAAAGCGATTTCAATTTTTTTGAACTTATTTGAACTCCATAGTTTTTCTGTGTTCAAAATACACCATTCAAAGCCACGTCATCAATTTTCAACCCTTTCTGACTTCATTTGTTATTTTTCATGCATTTACTGATTATTTTGAGCTATAAGACAATGAAATTGAAAAGCATTTGAAATGAAATCTGAAAAGGTTGAAAGTTGGCATGCTATCATCGTTTCACCCACA
>NW_025228244.1:31362-31945 GCF_018294505.1 Triticum aestivum | reverse complement strand
AAAAAATTGGATGCACTTCGTGTACAAAACGGACAATCTCTTTCGAAGTATCAGGGTTTCATCACGAAACTCATCTGTTACAAAGGGATTTCATTTTTTTGAACTTATTTGAACTCCATAGTTTCTTTGTGTTCAAAATGCACCATTCAAAGCCACATCATCAATTTTCAACCCTTTCTGACTTCATTTGTTATTTTTCATGCATTTACTGATTATTTTGAACTATAAGACCATGAAATTGAAAAGCATTTGGACTGAACTCTGAAAAGGTTGAAAGTTGGCATGGTATAATCATTTCACCCACATAGCATGTGCAAGAAAGTAGAATGGGTTACGGCAAAAACTGGATGCACTTCGTGTACAAAACGGACAATCTCTTTCGAAGTATCAGGGTTTCATACAGAAACTCATCTGTTACAAAGGGATTTCATTTTTTTGAACTTATTTGAACTCCATAGTTTTTCTGTGTTCAAAATGCACCATTCAAAGCCACATCATCAATTTTCAACCCTTTCTGACTTCATTTGTTATTTTTCATACATTTACTAATTATTTTGAGCTATAAGACCATGAAATTGAAAAG
>NW_025228244.1:29033-30212 GCF_018294505.1 Triticum aestivum | reverse complement strand
AAGAAAGTAGAATGGGTTACGGCAAAAACTGGATGCACTTCGTCTACAAAACGGACAATCTCTTTCGAAGTATCAGGGTTTCATACAGAAACACATCTGTTACAAAGGGATTTCATTTTTTTGAACTTATTTGAACTCCATAGTTTTTCTGTGTTCAAAATGCACCATTCAAAGCCACATCATCAATTTTCAACCCTTTCTGACTTCATTTGTTATTTTTCATGCATTTACTTTATTTTGAGCTATAAGACCATGAAATTGAAAAGCATTTGAAATAAACTCTGAAAAGGTTGAAAGTTGGCATGGTATCATCATTTCACCCACATAGCATGTGCAAGAAAGTAGAGAGGGTTACAGCAAAAACTGGATGCACTTCGTGTACAAAAGGGACAATCTCTTTCGAAGTATCAGGGTTTCATCAAGAAACTAGTCTGTTACAAAGGGATTTCATTTTTTTGAACTTATTTGAACTCCATAGTTTTTCTGTGTTCAAAATGCACCATTCAAAACCACATCATCAATTTTCAACCCTTTCTGATTTCATTTGTTATTTTCCATGCATTTACTGATTATTTTGAGCAATAAGACCATGAAATTGAAAAGCATTTGAAATGAACTCTGAAAAGGTTGAAAGTTGGCATGGTATCATAATTTCACCCACATAGCATGTGCAAGAAAGTAGAGAGGGTTACATCAAAAACTGGATGCCCTTCGTGTACAAAACAGACAATCTCTTTTGAAGTATCAGGGTTTCATCACGAAACTCGTCTGTTACAAAGGGATTTCAATTTTTTTGAACTTATTTGAAGTCCATAGTTTTTCTGTGTTCAAAATACACCATTCAAAGCCACGTCATCAATTTTCAACCCTTTCTGACTTCATTTGTTATTTTTCATGCATTTACTGATTATTTTGAGCTATAAGACAATGAAATTGAAAAGCATTTGAAATGAAATCTGAAAAGGTTGAAAGTTGGCATGCTATCATCGTTTCACCCACATAGCATGTGCAAGAACGTAGAGAGGGTTACGGCAAAAATTGGATGCACTTCGTGTACAAAACGGACAATCTCTTTCGAAGTATCAGGGTTTCATCACGAAACTCATCTGTTACAAAGGGATTTCATTTTTTTGAACTTATTTGAACTCCATAGTTTTTTTGTGTTCAAAATGCACCATT
>NW_025228244.1:26300-28317 GCF_018294505.1 Triticum aestivum | reverse complement strand
GCAAAAACTGGATGCACTTCGTGTACAAAACGGACAATCTCTTTGGAAGTATCAGGGTTTCATACAGAAACTCATCTATTACAAAGGGATTTCATTTTTTTGAACTTATTTGAACTCCATAGTTTTTCTGTGTTCAAAATGCACCATTCAAAGCCACATCATCAATTTTCAACCCTTTCTGACTTCATTTGTTATTTTTCATACATTTACTGATTATTTTGAGCTGTAAGACCATGAAATTGAAAAGCATTTGAAATAAACTCTGAAAAGGTTGAAAGTTGGCATGGTATCATCATTTCACCCACATAGCATGTGCAAGAAAGTAGAGAGGGTTACGGCAAAAACTGGATGCACTTCGTGTACAAAAGGGACAATCTCTTTCGAAGTATCAGGGTTTCATCAAGAAACTCGTCTCTTACAAAGGGATTTCATATTTTTTGAACTTATTTGAACTCCATAGTTTTTCTGTGTTCAAAATGCACCATTCAAAGCAACATCATCAATTTTCAACCCTTTCTGATTTCATTTGTTATTTTCCATGCATTTACTGATTATTTTGAGCAATAAGACCATGAAATTGAAAGCATTTGAAATGAACTCTGAAAAGGTTGAAAGTTGGCATGGTATCATAATTTCACCCACATAGCATGTGCAAGAAAGTAGAGAGGGTTACGTCAAAAACTGGATGCCCATTGTGTACAAAACAGACAATCTCTTTCGAAGTATCAGGGTTTCATCACAAAACTCGTCTGTTACAAAGGGATTTCAATTTTTTTGAACTTATTTGAACTCCATAGTTTTTCTGTGTTCAAAATGCACCATTCAAACCCACATCATCAATTTTCAACCCTTTCTAACTTCATTTGTTATTTTTCATGCATTTACTGATTATTTTGAGCTATAAGACCATGAAATTGAAAAGCATTTGAAATGAACTCTGAAAAGGTTAAAAGTTGGCATGCTATCATCATTTCACCCACATAGCATGTGCAAGAATGTAGAGAGGGTTAGGGCAAAAACTGGATGCACTTCGTGTACAAAACGGACAATCTCTTTCGAAGTATCAGGGTTTCATCACGAAACTCATCTGTTACAAAGGGATTTCATTTTTTTGAACTTATTTGAACTGCATAGTTTTTTTGTGTTCAAAATGCACCATTCAAAGCCACATCATCAATTTTCAACCCTTTCTGACTTCATTTGTTATTTTTCATGCATTTACTGATTATTTTGAACTATAAGACCATGAAATTGAAAAGCATTTGGAATGAACTCTGAAAAGGTTGAAAGTTGGCATGGTATAATCATTTCACCCACATAGCATGTGCAAGAAAGTAGAATGGGTTACGACAAAAACTGGATGCACTTCGTGTACAAAACGGACAATCTCTTTCGAAGTATCAGGGTTTCATACAGAAACTCATCTGTTACAAACGGATTTCATTTTTTGAACTTATTTGAACTCCATAGTTTTTCTGTGTTCAAAATGCACCATTCAAAGCTACAGTATCAATTTTCAATCCTTTCTGACTTCATTTGTTATTTTTCATGCATTTACTTTATTTTGAGCTATAAGACCATGAAATTGAAAAGCATTTGAAACGAACTCTGAAAAGGTTGAAATTTGGCATTGTATCATCATTTCACCCACATAGCATCTGCAAGAAAGTAGAGAGGGTTACGGCAAAAACTGGATCCACTTCGTGTACAAAACGGACAATCTCTTTCGAAGTATCAGGGTTTCATCACGAAACTCGTCTGTTACAAAGGGATTTCATTTTTTTTGAATTTATTTGAACTCCATCGTTTTTTTGTGTTCAAAATGCACCATTCAAAGCCACATCATCAATTTTCAACCCTTTCTGACTTCATTTGTTATTTTTCATGCATTTATTGATTATTTTGAGCTATAAGACCATGAAATTGAAAAGCACTTGAAATGAACTCTGAAATGGTTGAAAGTTGGCATGGTATCATCATTTCACCCATATAGCATGTGCAAGAAAGTAGAGAGGGT
>NW_025228244.1:25960-26290 GCF_018294505.1 Triticum aestivum | reverse complement strand
TTTTTTTGAACTTATTTGAACTCCATAGTTTTTCTGTGTTCAAAATGCACCATTCAAAGCCACATCATCAATTTTCAACCCTTTCTGACTTCATTTGTTATTTTTCATGCATTTACTGATTATTTTTAGCTATAAGACCATGAAATTGAAAAGCACTTGAAATGAACTCTGAAATGGTTGAAAGTTGGCATGGTATCATCATTTCACCCATATAGCATGTGCAAGAAAGTAGAGAGGGTTACGTCAAAAACTGGATGCCCTTCGTGTACAAAACAGACAATCTCTTTTGAAGTATCAGGGTTTAATCACGAAACTCGTCTGTTACAAAGG
>NW_025228244.1:24375-25950 GCF_018294505.1 Triticum aestivum | reverse complement strand
TGAAGTATCAGGGTTTCATCACGAAACTCGTCTGTTACAAAGGGATTTCAATTTTTTTGAACTTATTTGAACTCCATAGTTTTTCTGTGTTCAAAATGCACCATTCAAAGCCACATCATCAATTTTCAACCCTTTCTGACTTCATTTGTTATTTTTCATGCATTTACTAATTATTTTGAGCAATAAGACCATGAAATTGAAAAGCATTTGAAATGAACTCTGAAAAGGTTGAAAGTTGGCATGGTATCATCATTTCACCCACATAGCATGTGCAAGAAAGTAGAGAGGGTTGCGGCAAAAACTGGATGCACTTTGTGTACAAAACGGACAATCTCTTTCGAAGTATCAGGGTTTCATCACGAAACTCGTCTGTTACAAAGGGATTTCATTTTTTTGAACTTATTTGAACTCCATAGTGTTTTTGTGTTCAAAATGCACCATTCAAAGCCACATCATCAATTTTCAACCCTTTCTGACTTCATTTGTTATTTTTCATGCATTTACTGATTATATTGAGCTATAAGACCATGAAATTGAAAAGCATTTGGAATGAAATCTGAAAAGGTTGAAAGTTGGCATATTGTCATCATTTCGCCCACATAGCATGTGCAAGAAAGTAGAATGGGTTACGGCAAAAACTGGATGCACTTCGTGTACAAAACGGACAACCTCTTTCGAAGTATCAAGGTTTCATACTGAAACTCATCTGTTACAAAGGGATTTCATTTTTTTTGAACTTATTTGAACTCGATAGTTTTTCTGTGTTCAAAATGCACCATTCAAAGCCACATCATCAATTTTCAACCCTTTCTTACTTCATTTGTTATTTTTCATGCATTTACTGAACAGTTTGAGCTATAAGACCATGAAATTGAAAAGCATTTGAAATGAACTCTGAAAAGGTTGAAAGTTGGCATGGTATAATCATTTCACCCACATAGCATGTGCAAGAAAGTAGAGAGGGTTACGGCAAAAACTGGATGCCCTTCGTGTAAAAAACGGACAATCTCTTTCGATGTATGAGGGTTTCATCACGAAACTCATCTGTTACAAAGGGATTTCATTTTTTTGAACTTATTTGAACTCCATAGTTTTTCTGTGTTCAAAATGCACCATTCAAAGCCACATCATCAATTTTCAACCCTTTTTGACTTCATTTGTTATTTTTCATGCATTTACTGATTATTTTGAGCTATATGACCATGAAATTGAAAAGCATTTGAAATGAACTCTGAAAAGGTTGAAAGTTGGCATGGTCTCATCATTTAACCCACATAGTATGTGCAAGAAAGTAGAGAGGGTTACGGCAAAAACTGGATGCACTTCGTGTACAAAACGGACAATCTCTTTGGAAGTATCAGGGTTTCATCACGAAACTCGTCTGTTACAAAGGGATTTCATTTTTTTGAACTTATTTGAACTCCATAGTTTTTTTGTGTTCAAAATGCACCATTCAAAGCCACATCATCAATTTTCAACCCTTTCTGACTTCATTTGTTATTGTTCATGCATTTACTAATTATTTTGAGCTATAAGACCATGAAATTGAAAAGCATTTGAAATGAACTCTGAAAA
>NW_025228244.1:22459-24122 GCF_018294505.1 Triticum aestivum | reverse complement strand
CCCTTTCTGACTTCATTTGTTATTTTTCATGCATTTACTGATTATTTTGAGCTATAAGACCATGAAATTGAAAAGCATTTGAAATGAACTCTGAAAAGGTTGAAAGTTGGCATGGTATCATCATTTCACCCACATAGCATGTGCAAGAAAGTAGAGAGGGTTGCGGCAAAAACTGGATGCACTTTGTGTACAAAACGGACAATCTCTTTCGAAGTATCAGGGTTTCATCACGAAACTCGTCTGTTACAAAGGGATTTCATTTTTTTGAACTTATTTGAACTCCATAGTTTTTTTGTGTTCAAAATGCACCATTCAAAGCCACATCATCAATTTTCAACCCTTTCTGACTTCATTTGTTATTTTTCATGCATTTACTGATTATATTGAGTTATAAGACCATGAAATTGAAAAGCATTTGGAATGAAATCTGAAAAGGTTGAAAGTTGGCATATTGTCATCATTTCGCCCACATAGCATGTGCAAGAAAGTAGAATGGGTTACGGCAAAAATTGGATGCACTTCGTGTACAAAACGGACAACCTCTTTCGAAGTATCAAGGTTTCATACTGAAACTCATCTGTTACAAAGGGATTTCATTTTTTTTGAACTTATTTGAACTCCATAGTTTTTCTGTGTTCAAAATGCACCATTCAAAGCCACATCATCAATTTTCAACCCTTTTTACGTCATTTGTTATTTTTCATGCATTTACTGAACAGTTTGAGCTATAAGACCATGAAATTGAAAAGCATTTGAAATGAACTCTGAAAAAGGTTGAAAGTTGGCATGGTATAATCATTTCACCCACATAGCATGTGCAAGAAAGTAGAGAGGGTTACGGCAAAAACTGGATGCCCTTCGTGTACAAAACGGACAATCAATTTCGATGTATGAGGGTTTCATCACGAAACTCATCTGTTACAAAGGGATTTCATTTTTTTGAACTTATTGGAACTCCATAGTTTTTCTGTGTTCAAAATGCACCATTCAAATCCACATCATCAATTTTCAACCCTTTCTGACTTCATTTGTTATTTTTCATGCATTTACTGATTATTTTGAGCTATAAGACCATGAAATTGAAAAGCATTTGGAATGAACTCTGAAAAGGTTGAAAGTTGGCATGGTATCATCATTTCACCCATATAGCATGTGTAAGAAATTAGAATGGGTTACGTCAAAAACTGGATGCACTTCATGTACAAAACAGACAATCGCTTTCGAAGTATCAGGGTTTCATACTGAAACTCATCTGTTACAACGGGATTTCATTTTTTTTGAACTTATTTGAACTCCATAGTTTTTCTATGTTCAAAATGCACCATTCAAAGCCACATCATCAATTTTCAACCCTTTCTGACTTCATTTGTTATTTTTCATGCATTTACTGATTATTTTGAGCTATAATACCATGAAATTGAAAAGCATTTCAAATGAACTCTGAAAAGTTTGAAAGTTGGCATGGTATCATCATTTCACCGACATAGCATGTGCAAGAAAGTAGAAAGGGTTAAGGCAAAAACTGGATGCACTTCATGTACAAAACGGATAATCTCTTTCGAAGTATCAGGGTTTCATCACGAAACTCCTCTGTTACAAAGGGATTTCATTTTTTTGAATTTATTTGAACTCCATAGTTTTTTGTGTTCAAAATGCACCATTC
>NW_025228244.1:19166-22449 GCF_018294505.1 Triticum aestivum | reverse complement strand
AACCCGCAACTTTCCCCCTCCGGCTCCTCTGCCCGAAAACACGAAACACCGGGAATACTTTCCCGGGGGTTTTCCCCCCTTCACCGGTATCACCTACTACCGCGTTAGGGCACACCGAACACCGCGTATTGCCTTGATATATTTTGTGGTGCTTTGTTTGCTCTGTATTCATTATTTCTTCCCCCTCTTCTCTCCGGTAGACTACGAGACCGACGCTGCTGCTGACCAGTTCGACTACGGAGTTGACGACCCCTCTCTCTTGCCAGAGCAACCAGGCAAGCCCCCCCCTTTGATCACCAGATATCGCCTACTCTTCTCTATACTGCTTGCATTAGAGTAGTGTAGCATGTTACTGCTTTCCGTTAATCCTATTCTGATGCATAGCCTGTCATTGCTGCTACAGTCATTGATACCTTACCGCAATCCTAAATGCTTAGTATAGGATGCTAGTGTTCCATCAGTGGCCCTACACTCTTGTCCGTCTGCCATGCTATACTACTGGGCTGTGATCACTTCGGGAGGTGATCACGGGCATATACTATATACTTTACACTGTTACATTACCTGTGATACTGTTCGGAGTTGGGGGCTGAAAGGACAGGTGGCTCCATCCAGGTAGTGGTGGGCCTGAGTTCCCGACGGCCCCCGACTGTTACTTTGTGGCGGAGCGACAGGGCAGGTTGAGACCACCTAGGAGACAGGTGGGCCTGGCCTTGTTCGGCGTTCGCGGATACTTAACACGCTTAACGAGATCTTGGTATTTGATCTGAGTCTGGCTACGAGCCTATACGCACTAACCATCTACGCGGGAGTAGTTATGGGTATCCCGACGTCGTGCTATCAGCCGAAGCACTTCAGACGTCAGCGACGGAGCGGCGCGCGCCGAATTGGACTGGAATGCCACTAGGCTAGGTCTGCTTTCGGCCGCCCTCGCAACGTGCAGGTGTGCTATGGGCGATGGGCCCAGACCCCTGTGCGCTTAGGTTTAGACCGGCGTGCTGGCCTCTCTGTTTTGCCTAGGTGGGGCTGCGACGTGTTGATCTTCCGAGGCCGGGCATGACCCAGGAAAGTGTGTCCGGCCAAATGGGATCGAGCGTGTTGGGGAATGTGGTGCACCCCTGCAGGGAAGTTAATCTATTCGAATAGCCGTGATCTTCGGTAACAGGACGACTTGGAGTTGTACCTTGACCTTATGACAACTAGAACCGGATACTTAATAAAACACACCCTTCCAAGTTCCACAGACAACCCGGTGATCGCTTTTCTACAGGGCGACGAGGAGAGGATCGCCGGGTAGGATTATGCTACTGCGATGCTACTGGAGATGCTGCTTGGAGATGCTACTTGAAGATGCTACTTGGAGGACTTCAATCTACTCTCTCCTACATGCTGCAAGACGGAGGCTGCCAGAAGCGTAGTCTTTGATAGGACTAGCTATCCCCCTTTTATTCTGGCATTCTGCAGTTCAGTCCACCGATATGGCCTCCTTACACATATACCCATGCATATGTAGTGTAGTTCCTTGCTTGCGAGTACTTTGGATGAGTACTCACGGTTGCTTTCTCCCCCCTTTTCCCCCCTTTCCTTTCTTTCTGGTTGTCGCAACCAGATGCTGGAGTCCAGGAGCCAGACGCCACCGTCGACGATGACTACTACATTGGAGGTGCCTACTACTACGTGCAGGCTGACGACGACGACCAGGAGTAGTTAGGAGGATCCCAGGCAGGAGGCCTGCGCCTCTTTCGATATGTATCCCAGTTTGTGCTAGCCATCTTATGGCAACTTGTTTAACTTATGTCTGTACTCAGATATTGTTGCTTCCGCCGACTCGTCTATGATCGAGCACTTGTATTCGAGCCCTCGAGGCCCCTGGCTTGTATTATGATGCTTGTATGACTTATTTTATTTGTAGAGTTGTGTTGTGATATCTTCCCGTGAGTCCCTGATCTTGATCGTACACGTTTGCGTGTATGATTAGTGTACGATTGAATCGGGGGCGTCACAAGTTGGTATCAGAGCCAACTGCCTGTAGGAATCCCCCTTCCAACTCCTTGGCCGAAGTCGAGTCTAGACATTGCAAAACTTTTACTAACATGGATGTGTGTCTTATGGGCACACGTCGCCATTGGGTGGTAGTAGGATCTTTTACTCCTCGACCTTTACTCTGGGACTCTGATCTCTCCTCTATTCGGGTTAAATGAAGTTTACTAAATCTAACAATAGGATCTCGTTATCACTTTCACCCGGAGAGCCCCTTGTTACTGATGATCGTCTGCTGCACCAGAAGACCGTGAAGATACTCTCCGCTGTTAACCCGAGAACTTATGTTCATCGCATTTGCAATTCCCCTTCCGCCGTCAACCCTTATGGATAACCACTTGCAGTTGTTATTCTTACATTCATCCCCAGTTGGTCTTGTTATTACCAGATACCTCGAAAAACTCGTCGTTGTTTCGATAATCCTTTGAGCTTACTGCCTTGCTGTTCTTTGTCACCTGAATACCCCTACGGTTAATTATTGCACTTATCGAGTATCCGCTCATCCCCAGTTGTTCATGTGTTTCACAAAAGTATTCAAAATACTATTCGATCTTCCGAAAATCCTCTGGAGCCTTGGCTCTTGAAATTCTTGCTTGCTTGCATTATGGTTAATCCCATAAGTCTCGTAGTCTTATTGACATTCCTTGTCATTATCATTTTGAGTCCGTTGACTCAATATGTTTGCGAATACACACCATCATCATTGATCCTTATAAATTACTTTTCCGGCTGAGCTGCCATTCTTTTAACTGGAATTGGTTCTCGACCAATCCAATTGTCTTCGATTGTACCCTAAGGCTATTCAACTTATCCACCCCTAATCAGAGCATTGCTTCTGATCCCTTGATTTGGGAATCATAATTCCTTTGCATTTGACAATTGAGTTAGTCAGTTGTATCTATAATCCGGTGCACTTGCATTCCTTCTTCCTTTGATAGAGTACCGATACCCACACCAGCTCCGTTGTGGACCATCGGTTCCTTTGTTGGATTTTATGCCCTTCATAATTAATCACCTTGTGAGCTCTTTCCCCTGATACATAATGCCTTTGGTACATTGTATCCTCTGCTTGACCAACAATGCTCTACTTTCGAGCTTGTATTAATTACCCCGAAGTTTGTGGTATATGTTCGTAAGATGCCCGGATGGGTTGAACCTATGCCTTCCTTAATATGTGTGAACTCGGAAGATTTCACGAGTCATACTCATCTGGTATTTCACCAGGTAAAACTTTCAACACTAA